>NW_027206055.1:600000-823747 GCF_024711535.1 Dipodomys merriami | reverse complement strand
GAGGTTAAACTTAGGTCCTGGGAACTCCCTGGCAGTGAATTTGTTTGAGGCTGCTGTGCTTACATTGATCCCTTGATGAATTGGCATTCCAGGCCCTAAGTTCAAATCCTAGAAGTGCCAAAGACAATAGGTGGATTAAGAAACCAATGTTGACCTGTTCTGCTGTCTGTGAAAATATGGTTTCCTAAGTACAATATGTAATACCTATGCAAATACATATATATGATGTATATTATAAATGTATATAAATATAATATTGCCATTCCTGGGTCTAGAATTCATGCCCAAGGAAATGCTCTTGACTTTCTTTTATTCAAGGAGGGTGAGCTTCCACTTCATCCACAGCAAAATAGAGTTACCCAGGCCCTGATTTCAAATCCCAGGTATGGCAGATAAAATGTCCCAAATTCCAAGCTAGGACCTTAACTTTTTTTTGGGGGGGAGCAGGCACGGGGCTTGAACTCAGGTCTTCACAACTCTGCCTCAGCCTAGATTACCCTAGGCTGGGGTGCAGCTTTTACACCCACAGATGATCCAAGGATCGTAGGACCCAATTTCAACTCCCAGCACTGGCCAAGAAACAAACAAACAAACCAAAATGGAAGAGGAAAAACCAGAAAGTTTTACACAACAGTTTTACCTTTGTTTCTTTTGCACAGTGACCATCCTGGGTCTCACTGACTTGGCTTAAAAATTGTACATGACTTTGCATGGCTGAGGCTAGTGGGCTGTCAGTGAAGCCTGAGGTTAATGCAGACAACTGGGCCCTGAGTTGGATCCTGGGACTCCCACATGCACATGGTTGAAGATCCTAGGAAACTGGTTCCTATTTTTAGGAACACTAATAGAATGTTTCAAATGTGCTAATTGAATTACTAATTAACTAGTCTTTCTAATATAAGATTGTATACATTAAATATAGGTCATTGATTAATTTAATTAATACTTTATTAAGTCTTCTACCGTGATTAATTAATGGAGGAATAATTTTAGACCAAATAATTAGTAGCAATAGAATATATAAAAGTAAGATATAGACATCACTCTTTATATAGAGTTATACACTAGAATCTACATAAATGTCTATCTGTCTCTCTTTGTATATGTTTATAGATGCATATACATATGTAAATACACACACACTGCATTTTACACATCTATGTGTTTATATATTGGCCACTGCTAAGGCCAAATTTGACCGAAAATTCCATTTGCATAAGACAGGTGTGCTAACATGACCCGCACCCCATTTATGAAGTGGGCTTTCTAGGCCCTGAGTTCAAATCACAGAACTGCCAAAACTTAAGTAATCCTGGTGGAAGAAGCCAAATGTCCCACTTGTCTTCCTTATTGGTGAAAGTCCTGAGTCTCAGGAATGAGGTATAGTACATTGGCAAATCTATATCTTATGTAATAAGACGTAAAAAAAGTTATGTGTGTAATCATACTCACTAAAATACATAAGAAATAAATAAAACACAAAATAAAATGAATAACCACACTAACTGCAATATGCAGTAAACATATGTATGTAAATATGAATCCTGTATTTAAAATGCATACGAATATTATTATTGCATGCGCTAGGACTTGAATTCAGGCCCTGGGACAGGCCTGACTTTCTTGTCTACCAGCACAGTGAGCTTCCCCTTCTCCCACAGTGCTGTAGATGTACCTAGGCCCTGAGTTCAAATCCCAGGACTGGCAGAAAAGATGGCATGAATTCCAAGCCAAGCAGCCTCATAATTTTTAAAATATTTTAATGTGTTCATTTATTTATTTATTTATTTATTTATTTATTTTGTCAAGCACAGAGCTTGAACTCAGGGCATGGCAACTCTGCCTCAGCATCGATCACTCCAGGCTGGGGTGCAGCCACTGGACCCACAGCCAAACCTGAGTTCCCGGGGCACAAATGCTCACAGGAATAATAAATACATAAAACAACACAGAAACAAAGAAGAAAAACCTGAAACTGGCAGATGGCTGCCAGTTTTACATTTGTTTTCGTTGCAAGGTGACCTTCCTGTGTCTGAATGACATGGCTGAAAAGTGTTGGAAACCTGGCATTGCTGAAGGCTGGAGGGCTACCAGGGAAGCCATAGGCCAACATGGCAACATAGGCCCTGGGTTCAAAGCTTGGTCCTGACCCCTACAAATGGTAGGAGATCCTAATAGTCTCATTCCTATTCATAGGAATACCGATGTAAGGTTATGAATGTCAAGGTTGAATAAGTTGTTCCTGAATGATGCCGATGGATTTTCATGAATATTTTTGACACATTAAAAGAATACTATTAATTACATGGACTCAATAGTTTTAATTAACAATTTAATTAACAATTCATTAAGGATGAAAACAATAATATAAATTACATAGAGGCATTAAAAATACCCAAATATTGGTAGGAATGTAGCCTATTTAACTGAATAATGTATAGACATCTCTGGCACTCTATAAAGATCTATATTTATTTGTGTACTACCATCTGCATATCAATCTGTTCTTATTTTGTCAACCCCTGTGGCTCCATCTCAGGTGCGGGAAACTGCTTGTCAGCTCCATATGCCCCAGGCTGGCGTACTGACACTCACCCATTCATGAATTGGGCCTTGTAGGTTGTGAGTTCAGATGCCAGCACTCACAAAAATTGATTCATAGAGTAAGAAACCCTTGGTGACACAGGTTTTCCTTTGCTGTGAAAGTCCTGGATGTCAGGTGTGAAGTTTCATACATAGACAAATCTATCCTATGTAATAAACGTAATAAATAGTCCATGTGTAAGAACAGTCAATAAAATGAATGGTAAATAAATGAATAAAACAAAAAAAATGAATAGATACACTAAGCACAATATGGAGTCAATATATGGGGCTGAATCTCAGGGCCTGGGAATAACCTGGCAGCTGAATTGGCTAGAGGCTGCTGTGCTGGCAGCCACCCATAAATGAATTGAGCATTCTCGGCCCTGAGTTTAGATCCCAGCACTGCGAAAAATGTAATCATAGAGTGGGAAGCCGGCGTGACACATGATTTTCTTTTCTTTGAAAGTGCTCAGTGTCAAGTAGGATGTATAATTAGGATGCAAATCAATATGTTGAGTAAGTAGAATGTCACAAAGGTAAAAGAAGTCATAGATGGAAGAATTGTCACTACAATAAATGATAAACAGATTGAATTAGTAATGAATCATTCTAGGATAAAATTAGATGCAGTAATTATAGGATGTGGATTAAGTTTAATTAATATTTTATTAAGTATTAACAGAATAAAAGTTTCATGGAGACATAAATACCTAATAATTGGTAGTAGCACATGATTCATAATTTAATAATATATAGACAGCTGTCTCATTCTATAAAATATTTAATTATATGTATGGATGTATGTACATATATGATAAACAATAACAAGATATTGAGTATTAATTAATGCTTTATTAATTGTTAGCTGGGACACATCATTAAATGGAGTTATAATTTAATACCTAATAATTGATAACAATATTATCTATAATGTAATAATATAGACATCTCTCTTTTGTCTATATAATAGTTATATAAAACAATCTATCTATTTATACCTCCTTTACTCCTGGGGCTCTGTGATTGAGTGCTCCTCTAGTAAGCACAAAGCCCTGGATTCGATTCCTCAGTGCCACATAAGCAGAAAACCTGGAAGTTCTGCTGTCTTTCAATCAATTGAGTGCTAGCCTGGAGAACAAATGCTTAAGGACAGTGTCTAAGCCCTTACTCAAGCGCCACCAGTGCCACGAAAAAATGGTAGAATGTTCTAACTGCAATTATAGAAGAACAGGACTTCAAATACCACATCACAGAACAAGCTAGGAGTCTGGCACTGACAGTTGCCACCTACCTGACTTAGGCATATGTAAACAGCTGCAACTGAGCTCCACAGAAGCAGATGCTGCTGGCTTACCCCCACCATCCTGGGTGCTTGGGAGCTTTAAAACCACGCTCTGGTAGGAAGTACGTGAGACTCTTGGAGATGTGGCTCTAAGTAGTAGAGCCTTAGCCTTGAGCAAATGTTATTAGAACAGTATCCCCATGCGTTGAGTTCAAGCCCTATGGGTAGCTGCTCCCCCCCAAAAACCACCCCACTAAACCATTAGATGTGAACTTGTGTGATTTGGGAAATGTTTCTCAAAGAATGGCGACACTGATGAAAGCAACCTAATTCTAATGACAGCTTGAGGAATAGTGCTATGTGCTGAGTCCTTCATAGGGTGCCCTGTGCTGAGTCTGGCATAGGGTGCTGTGTGCTAAGTTCTTCACAGGGTGAAGTGTGCTAAGTCCTGCATTGGGTGCTGGGTGCTGAGTCTTCACAGGATGTTGTGGGCTGAGTCCTTCAAAGAGTGCCATCTGCTGTGTCCTTCACAGAGTGCATTCTTTCATATGGTCCTTGTAAGAGCTACACAACTGAGATGATTATGCAGACAAGAATATGGAGATGCAGATATGTCCCCATGGCAGGGACAAAATTATATATTACTGAAGAGTGAGTGAGTTGTTTACTGCAGACAATTGTTTTGTTTTGTTTTTTCTCAGTCATGAACCTTGAACTCGCGGCATAGGCACTGACCCTTACCTCTTGGGCACATGGCTAGCACTCCAACATGTGGAGCCAAGGACCCCCTTGCAGTAGAGTGCCACAGCCTAGGGTTCTATAGCTGAGGTCTGTCAGCCTGCCTTCTCAGGAAGCTGAGATCTGAGGATCTGGCTTGCAAACTATGCCAGTCACAAAAGATCCCATGAGACTATTATCTCCAATTCACCACTAAGAAACCTGAAGTGGAAGCTGGATGCTTGTCACTCATGCTTGTCATCCTAGCTCCTCAGGAGGATGAGATCTGAGGATCATGGTTCAAAGCTAGCCTGGGCAGGAAAGTCCTCGAGACATTTAGTTCCAATGAACCATGAGAAAACCTGAAATGGTGCTTTGGCTCAAGTGGTAGAGCACAAGACTTGAGGGACAGCACACAGGCCCAGACTTCAACTGCTACAACCAACCTGAAGAAGAGGGCTGGGAATGTGCCTAGGGGGAGAGTGCTTTGCGTCTATGAAACTCTGGATTTGATTTCTCAGGTACACATCACTAGAAAAAAGCATGAAGTGTCTCTATGGCTCAAGTGGGAGAGGGCTATTCTTGGGCAAGCGAAGTTAGGTACAGTGCTCAGGTCCTGAGTTCAAGCTCCAGGACTGGTGTATGTGTGCACGCTCGAACACACACACACCCACACACAGACCAGAAGTAAAAGCTGTGACACAAAATGGTAAAGCACTGGTCTCCTGCACTGAGCTCATGGTCAGCACCCAGGCCCTGTGTTCAACCCCAAAACTTTGCCATCCAGGGCTCAACTAGGAGAGGTCAAAGGTTTCAAAACCTAATGTGCTTCAGCAGTCCTAGATGACAGGAAGTATGGTGAGATCAGACATGTGCTTGGAGTTCCAAAACTTCCGGAAAAGTAGCAGAGGCATCATAGGCCCATCATTACCCACAATGAAACATTTCTTGAGGTTAAGTGCCCTAGTTGTCTGCCAGAAGGACTCCTGAATTATATTGAGCACTGTATCTGAACACCAGAATATAGTCTTACAAAGGCAGGATTAGTGCTGAGAACTTGGCCTGCCAAAGGAGGTGGCACAAATGAAGGCTTCCTGTTAAAACGGAGCACTGGGGAAAGAGATAGCTTGGGGTACAAAGAGGACTTTTTGTCCTGACCTTCAGAGCCCATTCAAACTCATCCTCACTAATTGGCCCATATGGAGTTGTTTGTTACACAGCTGCACAGGACTGAGGCCTTTTGTCTGCCTGTACAGCCAGTGAGACAGACTTCTTCCAGCAGGCCTTGGAGGCAGAGAAACCCTGAGGCTGCACTGGGAACTGTGAGGAGAACCCAGGGAAATGCACTGTCATGAAAGCAGTCTCTGTGTTATGAAATCATTATATTGAAAACAAATTTTCTAGCTTGGTGCCTTTCATCATAGCTACTCTGGAGCTTCACCTATAGTAATACATCCACACATACACAAAGACATGGAAGCAGGTCCTGGGGTTGAACTATGAGCATAGGCCTTGTCCCTGAGTTACATTTGCTCAAGAGTAGTGCATTAACCTTGAGCAACAGCGCCACTTCTGGGTTTTCTGTGATGTCTTAGAAATAACAGTGTCATGGACTTTCCTATGCTGGCTGGATTCAAACTCAGATTCTCTACATCTCAGCCTCCTGAGGAGCTGGGATTACAGTCAGCAGACACTGGCACCTGCCTTTCTTTTCTTCTTCATATTTTAATCTGGACAATCTGACTACTTAACAGCATCATTCCAATGCCTTGAATTTATAAGTAAACTACTCAATGTTCTTTATAAGTTCTTTCTCTGAGAAGGATTTTCTCTCTTCCTCTTCTCCTCTGTACACAGGTTTGAAGCCAAGAGTGAGAAATGAGTGTGACATGATTTTGGCAGCAAATGTCCACAGGACATGCCAGTTCATTCACTTAGCATTGAGCTGCAGTGAATTTACTGTCTCAGGACGAGAGGTCCAAAAGCTGGAGCGATCCTCATACTGTCTGAATTGCTCCTTAGGCTTATAAAATTATCTAATACTTATGAGTGTTTTGTGTCTCCAACCTGAAGTATCTAGAACATACTAGAAGCATCTTCATGTTTCCTTTTTTCTCTAGTACCTCTCGAGATTTAGACTAAGGGTTTGTATGGAGCAGATCCTCGGCGAATCCCTGAGAAAAGCCACTTGAAGTCTCAGGAGATCTCTGTTCAAAGCCAGCCTGAGCAGGAACATCTGGGAGACTCTTATTTTCAATAAACCATCAGAAAACCAGAAGTGAATCAGTGGCCCAGAGGGTAGAGCTCCAGCTTTGAGAAAGAAAGCCGAGCAGGAGATACAATCCAGACCAGGCAGGAAAACCTGGCAGGCACTTATGTCCAATTAAGCCAGATGGCTAGAAGTGGAGCTGTGGCAGTGGTAGAGTCTCAGCCTTGAGCAAAACAGCTGAGGAACACATATGGCCCTGAGTTTAAGCCCTGATATGGCCACCAAAAAAATTCAAATAGAGAAGGCCAAGTTTATGTATCAGTGTCCTACTTACTTATGTGTGTATATTACCTCCCTGAGTGCAAACAGATTTTATGTATTGCTTCTCCTTTTATGTACAGATTTATTTTTCAGATAGGCTTGTTGCAAATACTGCATCATTCTCTTCTTTTCAGGCCCATGGCTTTTTTCTTCCAGAGTTCCAGGCCTGAGTCCTTATATGATGCAAACATAAGATCTCAGCTGCCTTTATTTACATATTATTATGAGGCCAAGGCAGGAACAGTCACAAATCAGGCAGGGGAAGAAAAGATCAGGGTTTTTGAAATAACCGGTATTCAGAAAATTAAACTTGTGGGATGTAAAATGGTAGCATACTTATGTATAAACTACCATTAAGAAAAACATGAGAGGGCTGGGAATGTGGATTAGTGAGAGAGTGCTTTTCCCTGCCATGCAAGAAGCCCTACAGAGGGTTTGATCCCTCCTCTGTAGCACATGCATAGAAAAAGCCAGAATGGGTGCTGTGGCTCCAGTAGTAGAGTGCTAGAGACAGTGGCCAAGTCTTGAGTTCAACTCAAGTACAAGTAACTTCTCATCACCAACGGAACCCCAGGAAGTTTTTGAACAGCTGCCCTTTCAGAAGTGGAAGTCAGAGTGTCATAGACTTTCCTGCCCTGGCTGGCTTCACCCTGTGATCCTCAGACCTCACCCGCTGAGCATGGGTGATAGGCCTTAGCTACTGGTGCTCTGCTAGGTCAGAACTGTAATGACATTGACAATACAAGTGAACTGCTTATCACAAAGGGCTTGGGGAGCATATTAAGCCTTTCAACAATGGACCTTTCAGAACTCTGTAGGACACAAGGTTATAATGCTAGAGTCTGAGAGGCTGGGCATATGGATCTGCTAAACTGGAACCTTGAGCTCTGACTCCAATTCTGGTGTACATCAGCGTCAGCGATCATTTTCCAGAGAATGTTCTCCTAATTAGCAAATAGGAAAAGTACTTTGATTAACGCTCACTTTTTTCCCATTGTGTGTCTCCAACTCGAGCCTGGGCACTGTTCCTAAGCCCTTCATCTCAAGGCGAACAATCTACCACTTGAGCCACAGCACCACATGGGGTCTTTTGCTGGTTCATTGGTGATAAGAGTCTAACAGGCTTTCCTTGCCTAGGGTGTCTTTGAACTGTGGTCTTCAGATCTCAGCCTCCTGAGAAGATAGGATTCCAGGTGTGAGCCACTGGCATCTGGTCTATTGTTTTGCCAGTGCTCGGGCTTGAACTTAGGGCCTGGGTACTGTCTCCGTGCTTCTTTTTCTCAAGGCTAGTGTTCTACCACTTGAGCACACCACAGCTTCTGGCTTTTTCTGAGTATGTGGCACTGAGGATTCAAACCCTGGCATTAATGCATGTTGAGCAAGCTCTCTACCACTAAGCCACATCCCAGGTTAGAAAAGAAAACTGGCAGAAATTCCAAACCAGGGGAATTTTTTCAATTTAGTTAAATAAAGTATTTATTTATTTATTCTTTTTTTTTTTTTTTTTGCCAACCATGGAGATTGAACTCAGGTCACGGCAACTCTACGTCAGCTTCAGTTGCCTTAGACTGGGCTGCAGACTCTCACCCATAGTCGATCCTAGGATCCTAGGATCAGAGCTTGCAGGAAGAAAAAAAAAAGTGCGACAGCACAAAAAGTGGCGAGCTGCAGGGGACTGGGGGTTTTATGTTATTTTTTTCTTTGCAGGGTGACCATCCTGATTCTGAATGACATGGCTGCAAAGTGGAGCTGAACTGCTATACTGCTATTCCTGAAGGCTGGTGGGTCATCAGGGAAGACACAGGCCAACCTGTCAACATAGGCCCTGGGTTAAAAATCTAAGTCCTGACACCTACCAATGGCAGGACATTACAAGAGACTCATTCCTATGCATAGGAATACTGATTGAAAGAGTAGTTCATGTATCAGTCGAGTCTAAAAGTGGATGTAATAATCCTAGGATGCTGATTGATTTTAATTGATAGTTTACTAAGGATGGAAAGAATAATATCACTTCAAAGACAGTATAATAAATACCTAAGAGTTGGTAGGAATGTAGTAGGTGTCATTCAGTCAGATAGATGGCTCTGGCACTCTTTACCAATATGTATTAATTGTTTACCACCATTTGCCAATCCATGTATCACTGTTTTGGCCAAACCTGGGGCTCCATCATAGTGCCTGGGAACCACCTCACAGCTTCATTGGCTAGAGGCTGCCGTGCTCACCCTTACCCATTCATGAAGTGGGCCTGCAAGGCCCCACGTTCGGATCCCAGCACTGCCAAAAATTTATTCTTGGAGTAAGAAGCCGAGTGTGACACATGTTTTCCTTTTTTGGGAGAGTCCTGTGTGTCAGGCATCATAGTGAACACAGCTACAAATCTAGATACTATGTGATAGGAAGTAAACAATGTAATAAATGGGATAGGGGTCAAAAGAGTCAATAAAATGAATGGTAAATGAATGAATAAAACAAGAAATGAAATGAATAACCATACCAAATATGATATTGTCTGACTATATAGTAGTATAAATCCTGTCTTTAAAATGTAAATAAAATGTATACAAGGAGTATGTTTTCTAGGACTGAGGCTTGAATTCAGGCCTAGGGAACAGGACTGACTTTTTCGGCTTCACATATGACGTGATTTCCCCTAGCCTGACAGTGCGGCTATTTACCCAGACCTTGAGTTCAAATACCAGGCCTGGCAGAAAAAATGGCATGAATTGCAAAACAGGGAGATAAATAATTGTTTTTTAATTTTTAAATTGTTTTAATATTTTTATTTAATTTTTTTGTTTATTTTTGGCCATGCCCATGGCTTGAACTCAGATCGTGACAGCTCTGTTGCAGCCTCCAGAACCAAAGCCAATCCTGGAAGCCTAAGACCTGATGTCTGACAGGAAAACAAAATGATAATGACACTAAAACAAGCTGCGAGCCACACATGGTAGGCAGTTTCTTGGCTTTGATTCCTTGCAAGGTGACCATCCTAGGTCTGAATGACATGAATGCCACCCACAGCTGACCTGTCATTGCTGAAGACTGGCAGACTGTCAGGAAAGCCATAGGCCAACCCCGCAACACAGTCCCTGAGTTCAAATCCTGGTCCTGACACCTTCCATTGGCAGGGGATCCCAAGAGACTCCTACTGTGCTTAGAAATTCTGATGGAATGGTATCCAACTCATGATTGAATAGTTCGTGCAGCGGTCTAGACTCAAATTAGACGCAATAATCCTAGGATGCTGATTGAACTTAATTAATGGTTAATTAGGCGTGAAAAGAATAATACTCCTTCACTGGAGGCATAATAACTACCTAAGACTTGGTAGGAATGTAGCAGATGTCATTGAATACTAGATACACGGCTCTGGCACTCTGTACTAATATGTATTTATTGGTGTACTACCACCTGCCTATCCATGTATGGCTATTTTGGCCACACCTGGGGCTCGATCTCAAAGCCTGCCAAAAATTTCCTCCTGGAGTAAGAAGCCAAGTGTGACACCTGTTTTCCTTTTCTGTGAGAGTAAGGGGTGTCAGGCATGATGGAGAACAAGTCTACAAATCTAAATGCTATGTGATAGGGTGTAAATAATGTAATACATGGTTAGGTGTCATCACAGTCAATAAAATAAATGGTAAATAAATGAATAAAATAAAAAGTACAATGAATAACCACACCAAACATGATATAGACTGAGCACCTGTCTGGAAGTTCAATCCTATCTTTAAAATACATGTAAGGACTATGTTTTCCAGGGTTGGGGCCTGAATTCAGGCCTGGGGAAGAGGCCTGACTTTCTGATCTTCAAGCATAGAGAGCTTCCCCTTCCCCCAGAGTGCAACAGAGTTACCCAGACCCTGAGTTCAAATCCTAGGCCTTTCAGACTAAAAATAGCACACATTCCAAGCCAGGGAGCTTCATTAGGTTTTTTCATATTTTTTAAAGTTCACTTTAAGGTTCACCTTTATTTCATACATTTTGATTTTACAACATGAGAGTTGTTCAAAAAGGGGTTTAAACACTTATATTTCAGCATAGCACATTGATGTTTCCCTTTGACCATCTGCCATGAAGAGTGAGAATGAAAATGAGTACATCATTCCTCCATAGAGGGACAGTTGATGTTATTTCTATTTAGAGTTATTTCTGTAACTATAAACTCTCTGCAATGGTATCATGTGAGTTTTCCTCATGCCTGCCACAAAATACACTAGGGAAGTCCTCATACCACAAAACGTTGGGTTTCTGAACAAAAATTCACTTCTTTGAGGACAGTAGGTACTTGTAAGCATTTTGGGAATAAAGTGAATTGTAAAATGAAAAACAAACACATTGGGACTGGGATGTAGCTCAGTAGTGGAGTACTTGCCTAAAGAGCCTAATACCCTGGAAGAAAAGGAAGGCAAGTTTCCTGAAGCTCAGAAGGTTAGAATTTTATGATCCATACGAACAAACTTCTTTCTTCTTTTTTTTTTTTTGTCCGTGGTGAGGCATGAATTCTGAGCTTGGCTGCCCACCTTCAACTCTTCAACTCATGGCAAGTGCTCTACCGCTTGAGCCACAGTGCCGTTTTTGGTTTTTTGGAGATAAGGGTCTCACGGACTTTCCTGCCCAGGCTGGCTTTGAACCACCATCCTCAGATCTCAGCCTCCTCAGGAGCTAGGATTATAGGCATGAGCCACTGTTGCCTGGTGCATGAACAAACTTCTTAAAGATTGATTCTGAGGAAAGAAACTTGAAATACACTTTTAGTAGAAATAATTTATAATGCCATGGTTAAGACACTAATTCAAAAGTATTTATTCATTGGCTGCTTTCTTAGTTTATTTAAATATATATATATATATATATATACATTTTAATATATCTACATATATATTATTAAAACATAGCTTTGAAGTGTACCTAAAAGCATATGTGCTCATGTAAAGTTATACAACTACACAAGCTTGATTTTTTATTTTCAGTTTGTTGGTACCATAAATTAGATGGGATGTTTATGCTGTTGTTTTGTTCTCTGTTTTTGGAGGATTTCTCTCTGCTTTCTTCCCCTACTCCCCTCTCTCTGCACTTGAATTGACCTTGCTCTTTCTTGGCTTGATTGTTCATAGCTGATTTTCTACCACTTCAGCCATACCTGTAGCCTGGATTTTTGCCAGTTAATTGGAGATGTCATCTCTCAGGCTTATCTGCCTGGATTGGCTTTGAAACTTCATCTTCCTGTTCTCACCTCTTGAGTAGCTGGGATTAAAGATGTGAGCCACTGGGGTGCGTAGGGATGAATTCCACTTTAGTTGATGGATTCTTTCTGTTTTTCTAAGCATGGGATCATCTACTATAGAATTTCTGTGAATGTCCTGGGTCTGAAATAAGATATATAATACATATGCTAATCTGTATACTTCTCAAAAGATGTAATCCATTTAATACATGTTATAAGTGTTATAATAGTCAACATAAATAATGAATGAATGAATAGTGCAAAAAATAAAATAAATACACAGTAAAATAATATGCGGTAAACATAAGTATGTAGATATTAATCATTATTTCAAATGTGGATGAATATTACTTTAACAGGACTGGGGATTGAATTCAGGCCTAGGGAACAGGCCTGAATTGCTTGTCTTCAAAGATGGTGAGTTTCCCCATCCCCCACGGTGCATTAGATTTACCCAGACTCTGAGTTCAAATCCCAGGCCTGAGAGGAAAAATAAAAAGTATGAATGTCAAGCTGGGGAGCTTCATTAGTATTTTTACAATTTTTTTTTTCATGGGGCTTGAACTCTGGCCTTGGTTGCTGTCCCTGCACTCTTCAGCTCAAAGCAAGTGCACTACCGCGTGAGCCACAGCACCACTTCTGATTTTCTAGTGCTTTATTGGAGGTAAGAGTCTCATGGGCTGTACAGCCTGGGTTGGATTTGAACCACAATCCTCAGCCTCTTGAGTAGCTAGAATTACAGGTGTGAGACACTGGCCCCCTGATATTTTTAATATTTTAATATTTTATTGATAGATTGATTGCCAATCACAGGGCTTGAACTGAAGTTGTGGCAACATTGCCTGAGATTCCATCACCCTAAGCTGGGATCGTGCAGCTTCTGGACCCACAGCCGATCATGGGATGGTACGCCTCCGGGGCTGACAGGAAAACAAAATGAAAACAGCAAGAAAAAAATGGCCATCTGTGGATGGTTGGCGGTTTCTTGGTTTTTCCTTCCTTGCATGGTGACCATCCCGGTTCCAAATGACATGGCTACAACCTGTAGGTTACCTGGCACTGCTGAAGGCAGGTAGGCTGGCAGCGAAGCCATAGGCCAACCTGAACAACTAGGTCCTGAGTTTGAATCCCGGTCACACCACTTACAAAGGGCTGGGGAGCCTAAGAAACTATTGCCTATCCATAGGAGCACCAGAGGAACGTGAACAATGTCATGGTTTGATGAGTAGTTCATCAATCAGTCTAGCAGAAAATTAGACCCAATGATCACAGGACATAGACTGATTTTAATTCATAGTTTATTATGCACTAAAAGAATACTATTGCTTAAATGGAGTCCTCACTAAAGACCTGAGAATCTGTAGGAGCGTAGAATGCGTCATTGAACACTAAATAGACATTTCTGGCCATATGTAAATATCTAAATTAATATTTATTTGTATACCATCATCTGCATAGAACATTTTTGCTATTTTGGCCAAACCTGGAACTTGACCCCAGGTCTTCAGATCCACTTGACACCTGCATGGGCTAGATGCTGCCGTGCTGACACTCACCCCTTCAGGAATTGGGCCTCCTAGTCCCTCAGACAAGGTCCCATCATTGCCAAAAGTTTCTTCCTGGTGTAAGATTCCATGTGTGACACCTGTTTTCCTTTTCTGTGCAAGTGTTGGGTGTCAGGTATGATGTAAATATTATGTATGCAAAGCTATATGCTATGGAATAGATTGGGACAAATGTAATAAATATTATAGGTGTACTCACAGTCCATAATATAAATGCTAAATCAATCAATCAATCAATAATAAAATATAATGAATCACTCCAAAAACACGATTTAAAAAGAATATAGAGATATAACTGAAATATTTAAAATGTCTATAAATGTTACGTTTTTCAGTACTGGTGCTTGAATTCAGGCCTAGGGAAGAGTTGAGAAGTTCATGCATGATTCACATAGGAAATGATAGGCAAGATCTTAATTAAGACTGCATGAAGTGTGACAATGATTACATTCAGAAAATCGAAGCATTGAGAAAGAACCAAGAGTCACATGGAAGATAGGATTCCAACACAGATCACCACATCTCCTATGTTATACAAACAGGCCTTTATTAGCATACTAATTTCATCTTATGAATGGAATGAATATGGTGCTCCACCCCCACCTCGGGGCTAGATCTCAGGTCCTGGGTATGGCCTAGATCCTTAGTGGCTCACAAGCTGGTGTGCTCATGTTGACCCATTTGGCAGTTGGTTCTGCTAGGCCCTGAGTTCAACTTCCAGCATTGCCAAAAGGTTCATCCTGATGTGAGATGCCATACCTTGCAGATGTTTTCCTATCCTATGCAAGTCCTGGGTCACAGCTAGGATCTAGAAAGCATAGGCAACTCTATACCCATGGGAACAGGTTGTCATCCATGTGAGCACAGTTATATATGCCATCCTATCCTCAATAAAATACACAATACATAGATGAATAAAACACAAAATAAAAAGATTTACTACACTGAAAACAAGGTGCATACCACACCTTTCAGTCTTTAAAGACGGTGATCTTACCCTTCCCCACAGTGCAACAGAGTTACCCAAACCTGAGTTCAAATCCCGCTCTCACAGTAAAATGGCACAAATTCTGAGCTAGGGTTCTTCGTTCATAGTTTTTTAAATTTTTTTTTTTACTAGACTCGGGGCTTGAACTCAAGTCATGGCAACTCTGCCTCAGCTCTGATCATCCTAGGGTTCAGCCTCTGGATCCACAGCCCGTCCTCAGACCCTAGGACCTGGGGCTTATTGGAAAAAAAAAAAAAAAGAAGCCGGGAGGGGAAATAAAGCTGTGGGAAGTTCCACCTGGCGCTCTTATGTTTATTTTCCTTTGCATGGTGACCATTCTGGGTCATAACATGGCTGCCTGCAGAGTGAAGTTGACCTGGCATGGCTGAAGGCCTGCTGGTTTTCAGGGGAGCCACAGGCTAACCAGACAATGGAGGCCCCAAGGACGAATCCCAGTCAGCCCTGTTACAATGAGGGAATGGCCAGAGACCCTGGGACACTCGTTTCCAGAACTAGGAAGAGTTGTGGAATGCAATCAATCTCATCCTTGAATGAGTAGTTCCTGCTTGATGTGAGTAGGAAATGATAGGCAAGACTCATGGGGTATCGATTATTTTTAATGAAGAATTGATGAAGCATGACCATAATCATCACAGTCATGAAATGGAGGCATCAGGGAAGATCCAAGAATTGGTAGTCACAGGTAGATTTCATCACTAGTCTCCATCTCTCCTACACTATAAAAATATGTACTTATTTGCATACAAACTTGCACTTATAAATGCATGACTATTTCCCACCCCTCCCAATCCCCTCCTCCTAGGGTTGTATCTCAGGTCCTGGGACTGGCCTACCTCCTTAGTGGCTCACAGGCTAGTGTGCTCACTTTTGCCCATCCACCAATTGGGCCTGCTAGGCCCTGAGTTTGAATCCCAGCACTGTCAAAAGATTATCCTGATGTGAGAAGCCCATCAATCCATCTGTTTTCCTGTCCTGAGAAATACCTGGGTCTCAGGGAGGACAGAGATTACTACATAGGCAACCCTATACCCAAGGGAATGGTTTGCCATCCATGTCAGCACAGTAATATCTGTCATCATAATCAATAAAATACACATTGCATCCATGAATAAGACACAAAATAAAGAGAACAAATACACTGAATGCAAGATGTCACCCATCCATATATGATAATATAGATCCTGTATTTAAATTATGAATTCATGACTATATTGATCCCTGCTTCCAGTGCTCAGTCTCAGGACCTGGGTACATCGTAGCTCCGTACTGGCTCGCAGGCTGGTGTGCTCAAATTGACCCATTCACCAATTGGGCCTGCTAGGCCCTGAGTTCAAATCCCAGCACTGCCAAAAGCTTCACCCTGATGTGAGAAGCGCATCGATCCACCTGTTTTCCTGTCCTGTGAAAGTCCTGGGCCTCAGCGAGGATGGCAACTCTATAGCCATGGGAATAATTGTCATCCATGTCAGCACAGATATACCTGTCAGCATACTCAATAAAATACACAATACATCCATGAATAACACCCAAAATAAAAAAAAGATAACCACATTGAAAGCAAGATGCATACCACACCTGTATGTAAATAGAGATCCTGTGTGTTAAAGAGGTGGGCTTGTTATTTTGTCCAGTGCTTGGGCTTCAAATCAAGCCCTGGACCAGGCCTGACATTCTAGTCTTCAAGGATGGTGAGCTTCCCCTTTTCCCATAGTGCAATGGGGTTCCCCAGACCTGAGTTCAAATCCCAGCTCTAGCAGTATAACACTGTGAGTTCTTAGCTAGAGTGCTTCATTCGTAACTTTTCAATTTTTTTTTTTTGCCAGACCCGGGACTTGAAGTCAAGTCATGGCAACTCTGCCTTAGCTGTGATCATCCTAGGCTGCAGCCTCTGGACCCACAGACCTCGGACCCTAGGTTCCCAGGGGTTCCTGGAAAAAAAAAGCCTCGAGGGGGAATAAAAGCAGTGGGAAGTTCTACCTGGCACTTTTACATTTATTTTCCTTTGCATGCTGACCATGCTGGGACCAAACACGGTGGCCTGCAGAGTGAAGGTGACCTGGTGTGGCTGATGGTCTGTTGGCTATCAGAAGAGCCAGAGGCCAACCCAGCAATGTAGGCCCCAAGTTCAATTCCTGGTCAGCACCCATACATTGAGGGAATGGAAGGAGATCCTGAGATATTCATTTGCAGACCTAGGAAGAGTCATGGAATTAGATGGATCTCATCTTTGAATGAGTAGTTCCTGCTTGATGCGAGTAGGAAATGATAGGCAAGACTCATGGGGTATCGATTATTTCTTAATGAAGAGTTGATGAAACATGGCCATAATCATCAGACTCATAAAATGGAGTAATAGGGGAAGATCCAAGAATCTTTAGTCACAAGGTAGATTGGATTCCATCACTGGTCGCCATCTCTCCTACTCTATACAAATATGTAATTATTTACATACTACCTTCAGATTTTGAATGGATGACTATTGTCCTCCCCACTATCCCCCCCACTGCGGGGCTCAATCTCAGGTCCTGGGAACGGCCTAGCTCCTCAGTGGCTCACATGCTGGTGTGCTTACCTGGACCCATATTCGCCTATTGGGCCTGCCAGTCCCCATGTCAGATCCCAGCACTGCCAAAAGATGAATCCTGATGTGAGAAGCCAATCATTGCACCTGTTTCTCTGTCCTGTGAAAGTCCTGGGTCTCAGCTAGGATGCAGTATGCTATGTAGGCAACTCTATATTCATGGGAATCAGTTGCCATCCATGTCAGCACAGTGATAGCTGTCATCATATGTAATAAAATACAAAACGCATCCATGACTAAGACACACAATAAAAAGAATAACTACATTGAATGCATGATGCATTCCACATCTCTATGTAAAGAGAGATCCTATGTGTAAAATAGGTGAGCACATGATTTTTGCCAGTGCTGGGGCTTCAGTTCAGGCCCTGGGACTAGGCCTGACCTTGTAGTCTTCAAGGATGGTGAGCTTCACCTTAGCCCACAGTGCAACAAAGTTACCCAGTCCTGAGTTGGAATCTCAGAGGTGGCAGAAAAATGGTGAGAATTCTGAGCCAGGGTGTGTTATTATCATTATTATTATTAATATTAATATTAATATTGCCAAGCATGGGATTTGAACTCAGTTCATGACAACTCTGCCTCAGCTTCGATCACCTCAGGCTGGCGGGCTCCCATGGGCCTGTAGCCTATCCTGGGATCCTAGGCTCTGAAACTTTGCAGGAAAAAATGTCAGAAAAATGACAGGAAAAGATGACAGAAAAATGACAGAAAAATGTCGCAGGATGGATTTTTTAATATTTTCTTTTGCACGGTGACCACCCTGGGTCTGAATTACACGGCTGCAAAGGGTACTTCAACTTGCATTGGTGAAGGCTAACGGGCTATAAGGGAAGCCATAGGCCTATGTGGCAAAATAGACCCTGAGCTTGAATCCTGGTCCTGATACCTACCAATGGGGGGAAATCCCAAGATACTTGTTCCTATGCATGGGAATAACAATGAAATGTTAGCAAACTCTTGATTGAATGAGAAGTTTCTGCGTGTATTGGTGTACTCCCAAATTACATGCAATGATCCTAGGATGATAATTCATCTTAATGAATGGTTTATTAAGCATGAAAAGAATACTGTTCCTTCAATGGTGGCATAATGAAGACCTAAGAGTTAGTAGGAACGTAGTTGATGTCATTGAATCCTAGGTAGAGGTCTCTGGTACTCTGTACAAATAAATATTTATTGGTTTTCTACCACCTGTTTTTCCATGTATGGCTATTTTGTCCACCCCTGCAGCTCAATCTCAGGGTCTGGAAATGCCCTGGGGCTTCATTGGCTAGAGGTTGCCATGTTGACACACCCATTCAGGGTAGGAATTGGGTCTGCCAGGCCCTGAGTTCAGATCCCAGCACTGCCAACAATTGGATCATGGAGTAAGAAGCTGAGTGTGATATCTGTTTTCCTTTTCTCTGAGAGTCCTGGGTGTCACACATGATGAAGAACACATGTACAAATCGAGAAACTATGTGATGGGTTGTCATCAATATCATAAATGGAATGTGTGTCATCACAGTCAATAAAAATCTCATATCTAAAATATACTTGGAACTCAAAAACTTAAATCCCCCAACAATAAATCCTCAAAGAAACAATTGCCCAATAAATAAGTGGGCAAAAGACTTAAGGAGAAGCTTCTCTGAAGAGGACAGAAGGATGGCCAATAGACACATGAAGAAATGCTCAACCTCCCTAGCCATAGAAGAAATGCAAATCAAAACAACATTGAGATACCACCTCACCTCAGCTAGAATGGCTAGAATGAAGAACTCTAATAACAACAGATGCTGGAGGGGATGTGGACAGAAGGGAACATTACTGCATTGTTGGTGGGAGTGTAAAATTGTTCAACCACTTTGGAAAGTAGTATGGAGGTTCATCAAAAGACTCCATATAGAGCCCCCCTATGACTCAGCAATCCCATTTTTGGACATTTACCCAAATGTTTACAAACAAGACCACACTAAAGCTACCAGCACAACTATGTTTATTGCAGCACTATTTACTAGAGCTAAGATATGGAATCAGCCCAGATGCCCCTCAGTAGATGAATGGATCAAGAAAATGTGGTATATATGCACAATGGAATTCTATGCCTCCATCAGAAAGAATGACATAGCCCCATGTGTGAGGAAATGGAAAGACTTGGAAAAAATTATATTAAGTGAAGTAAGCCAGGCCCAAAGAAACATAGGTCCGATGGTTTCCCTTATTTGCAATATCTAGTAAATGTCTGAGTCAAGCAGAAAAGGTTAGATAAGGTGATGCTAGGGAAATGAACCCTAAGATATGTGCTCAAATGTGTATTTCTTTCTTGTGATTGTTTTTAACACATTTATAAGATTATTTCTTTGTTGCTTTGAATGTCCTTCCCCCACAGTATAAGCCCTGCTTTCACTGTATTTGATGTCGGTATAATTTGTGGAGGGGAAGGGGAAAAACAATTCATTTTAACAGGGATACAGGTGGACCCATTTCAACAATGAGATGTACAAGTTGTTATGTCGAAAATGAACTTTACAACTTTGGTGTGGAATGGCAGCGGGGAGTGGGGAGTATTGGGTGGGGGCGGAGGGAAGGATGGGAAGGGATGGGAAGGGGAAACAAAGGAGGAAGCTACAATGCTTGATAAGAAATGTATTCATTATCTTGCCCATGTAATTGTAACCCCTCTGTACAACATTTTCACAATACAAAAATGGAAAATAAATGAAGAAAACAAAAATACAATAAATAAACACAACAAACAGGACATAGACTGAACATTTATACAGAAGTACAAATCATACCTTTACAATGTACATAAAGAGAATGTTTCCAGGGCTGGGACTTGAATTCAGGCCTAGGGACCAGGCCTTACTTTCTTGTCTTCAAGCATGGTGAGCTTCCCCTTCATCCACAGTGCTTCAGAGTTACCCAGGTCTTAAGTTCAAATTCAAAGGTAGGAAAATCAGCGTGAATTGCAAGCTAGGGAGCTTTTTTTTTTTTTTTTTTTTTTGCTTTTTTTGCCAAGCACGGTCTCGAACTCAGGTCATGGCAACCTTGCCTCAGCTTTCATCACTATAGGCTGGGGTGCAGCCGCTGGAAACACAGCATATCCTGGGATCCTAGAAGTTCAGGCCTTGTGCAGGGAGGTGGGGGAATGCACAGAAAAAAAGTGGCGGGATGGCATTTTTACATTTTCTTCCTTTGCACTATGGCCATCTGGGTCTGAGTGATCCGGCTCCAAAGGAAATTTCACCTTGGATTGCTGAAGGCTTGCAGACTACTGGGGAAGCCATAATCCCGAACAATGATTAGTCAGGCACCAGTGGCTCTCACCAGTCCTCCTTGACACTTACAAGGCTGTGATAGGAGGATCATGGTCAAAGTCAGCCTAGGCAGGAAAGTCCTTGAGACCCCTGTCCAACCTCAATGCCAACAAAGCAAAAGTAGAGCTGTGTGGCTCCAGTGGTAGAGGGCTAATCTTGAGCAAGATCAGCTCAAGGACTGTGCCCAGAGTCTGAGTTCAAGGTCCAGGATTGGCAACAAACAGACATACATCACCATCTGTGAAGCCATCTGGCTAAAGCAGGTCTCACTCTTGTCCCCAACTGGATTGGACAGAGTTTCCAGGTAAAGGAGCTGCTGTCATCTTGACTCGGTCCATTCTGTATGCATCCCAGGATTCCAGGCACACCCCCATTCTTTCATGGTTCTTTTTGGCCAATGGGATACAAGAATAGTGGCCATGCCCACATTCCATGCTTCCCAGTTACACCTGGATTCCCTCTGTTGGTTGACACCACTACCAGCAGTTGAGGAAGGTAGAGGTGGCTGAGTGGTGAGCAAGAGACTCCAGGTGACTTTGAGGTAGAATAGGAAATGATGTCCTAGTCGGTTAGTGGGAGAATAGAGGATTTCCTAGAGCCTGGGAATGTGGACATCCCATCTTTCCCGTCCCATTGCTCAGATGTCTGAAACAATAAGAATCAATGAGAGAACTGTGGGCAAGAAACTGCCACAAGAACACCAGCAGTATCCTCCCAACAGACCTGAAACATTGAAGAAAACAAATAACACGAAAAAGGGAGGGATCCCCAAGAGAAACACCACTGGGGAGCCAGATTGAATGGAGAGTCCGGCGAAAGGTGATGCCGACCATGGGCCTACCTTGCTTTTGGACACAGTCACAGCCACCAGGGTCCAGAGTGTCAAGGGTCCCAATCCCACCAAGGATCCACAGAGGTGCTACCTTCATGTGGTGCCCACCCTGGACCACAGAAAAGAAGAAACCAGGCACTCTTTGCCAAGATCCAACAACTGAAGCAGGGAAAGACAGACCCACAGGGTCAATGGGAGTAAGAGAGGGAGAAGATAGCCCAGATACATGCAGCACCAAAAATGGAGGTAGAGATCCACGAGGCACCCATACAGTGGTTGGTTTCAGCAGAAAGCGATTTACAATGTGCACTGGCCCAAGTGCAGCAGGCCACTGATGACAGAGAAAGGGAGCATGAAGCTGTCACCAGCTGCCTGCAAGCTACAGAGTGGCCCGTGGCAGAGCTGGAGATAGCAGCTTCTGTGGTCACTGCTGCAAAGGAGACCAAAATATTCTTCAAACAGCTGAATGATGTGACCCTTCAGGTTGAGGAAAAGAGCAGAAACTTTGATGACCTGGAGCAAGTGAAAACAGAGTTGCAGGAGAATGTGGAAGTCCTGTAGATACAAGGGAGCAACATGAAGAAGAGAATATGCAAGTTCCAACAAGCACTGGAGGGTGTGAGGTAGTGAAGATGGAGTTGAAAAATCTGGAGAACTATCCTATGACCCAGCAATCCCACTTTTGGGCATTTACCCAAATGTTTACAAACAAGACCACACTAAAGCTACCAGCACAACTATGTTTATTGCTGCATTATTTACCATAGCTAAGATATGGAACCAACCCAGATGCCCTTCAGTAGATGAATGGATAAAGAAAATGTGGTATATATACACAATGGAATTCTATGCCTCCATCAGAAAGAATGACATTGCCCCATTTGTTAGGAAATGGAAAAACTTGGAAAAATTTATAGTAAGTGAAATAAGCCAGGCACAAAGAAACACAAGTCCCATGGTTTCCCTTATTTGCAATATCTAGTACATGTATGAGTCAAGTGGAAAAAGTCAGATAATGTGATGTTAGGAAAATGATTCCTTAGATAGGTATTTTAATGTTTTTTTTTTCTTTCATGCATGTGTTTCTAACGCATTTATAAGATTATTTCTTTGTTGCTTTGTATGTCCCTCCCCCACAGTATAACCCCCTCTTTCAATATATTTGATGTCAGTATAACTTGTGGAGGAGATGGGAAAAAACAAGTTGTTTAAGGATTCAGGTGGACCTGTTGCAACAATGAGAAGTACAAATTGTCATGTCAAAAATGAGCTTTACAATGTCGGTGGGGAGGGAGGGGGGAAGGATTGGGTGGGCAGGAGGGGAGAGGCTGGGAAGGGAGGTGAAGGGTAAACAAAGGAGGAGGTTGCAATGCTTGGTAAGAAATATATTTACTATCTTGCCCATGTAATTGTAACCCCTCTGTACAGTATGTTCACAAATAAAAGAAAATTAAAAAGAAAAAAGAAAAAAAAAAGAAAAACCTGGAGGAACAACTTCACATCCAGGTCCAGGAAAACCAGTCTCCATCTTCAGAACGTGGAGCAGCAGGAGCAACTGCAGAGACTGGAGGAGAAAGCCTAGGATCAGCAGGAGATCCCTGAGACCCCACGATGTGCACGTGTTTGGAATGGACAACCGGAGAAAAAGCTGGCCCTGCTGTGGGACGCTCTCCACAGGGTGAGCAGTGAGAAGGAGGAGCTTGCCAGCATCCTGAACACAGAGCAGCAGATGAAGAAACATCTGCAGGAACAGTAGGACTGCTCAGAGGAGAAGATAGAGAAATGGATAGTGGTGGCTGAGAGAGAGAGACAAGTAGCTCAGGAGCAGCAGGAACAGTCCCTGGGCCAGTGCAGGAGTTCAGAACCTCCTGTGAATGGCACATTGTCTCCAATGAGCGACTGTGGTCTGAGAAGGAGGCCCTGCAGCAGCACTTAGAGAGGCAGACCCAGCTGCTGGAGCAGCTGAAACAAGTGCAGGGCTCACCAAACTGGAGGGACCAGGTGATGTCCCCGAAGTGGCAGGACACTCTCAAGTGCCTGGAAGCCACCAGATCACAGGAGGAGTGCCTGCAGTCCCAGCTGAGCTTCCTGGCTTTCCCTGTGGCAGGGGAAGGCATGAGCCCTGGAAAAGCAAAAGGTAAGGAGGTGAATCCCCCCCCCCCCATGTGACCATCAGAGAGGATGGAGATGTTCTCCAGACCAAGAGTGACATGGCTCTGAGAGTCCTCTTGGAGGATGAGTCCACAGGGGGAACGTCCTGACACAAGAATGGCGGGCCAGCTGCAGGCACCCCCTGGCCAACCCAGAAGCTCAGTGCCAGACTGAGCTGGAGCCACAGGCCCTCAACCCCATGAGCTGCCACCACAGCATGTGTGGGATTGGAAAGTGGGTCAAGAGCATCTGAGAAGAAAATATGCTTCGTCCATGACCTGCCTGATGAGGTGGACTTCCAGAGTCCAGCAGGTGAGCTCCACCATTGATGCAGCCAGCTGACGGCACACATCTAAACTATCAAGGAGTCCCTCATGGTGTGTAAAGAGCAGATGTTGGTCCTGAATGAGCTGTGTTGGGAGAAAGCCCAGTGCACGCACTGGCTGTCCCAGGAGAAGATCGAGAAGAGGAGAGTGTTGAGGAGCTGCTGTCACTCCTAGCCAGGGAAGGCAAAGACAGCAGTCTCCAGATGCCAGCACAGGCTGAGCCTCCCACCCTCCTCCCCAACACAGCTTCAGAAGCAACTTGAAGACAGCATGGAGACTGCCAGAGGAGAGGTCAGGGTTCCCGACCCCATAGTGGACTCCCTCAAGGAGTATGTCCTGCCCCGATGCCCCACATCCAGATCTGCTCACAACTCCCAGGCTCAGGGGAGGAGTGCTCTCTCACTTTCTCTTGTAGATTGATGTAGATGATGACTCTCTCTATGTGACATACTGACTCTCAAAAGCCTTGGCAGCCACCAGAAGTAGGTGACCAGGTGGCTTTCTCTCAGGCCTCCATCTGCTGCACAACGGGAAGGTTAAACTGGGGGTAGGGTAGGGCAGAGGCTGAAGGGAGTTGGCCCAAACTCAAGGGACATCTAATGGCCCATTGATGGCCAGGAAAGAGGCCTATGTTTTGCTTATCACAAAGAGTAAATTGTTTTCAAAGCAAAAAACAAAAGCCTAAAAACAAAGATTTGTTCTTCCAGCCCTGGGGCTTGTACTCAGGGCCTGGCCACTGTCCCTTAGCTCTTTTTGATCAAGGCTGGCCCCACTTCCCCTTCCAGCTTTTTCTGTGTGGAATAGAACCAAGGGCTTCAGGCATGCTAGGTTAACACTCTACCACTGAGCCACATTTTCAGCTAGGATGATTTTTCCCCCTCCCAAACCCATATGTCCATTCCTCAGATAAATAGGAAGTAGGCCTTAGGATGAATATGAAGCATAACTCTGGTTCACCCCAAAATATTCCCCTGCCCCCTCTTCCCACACCCTGAGTTGAAGCTTCTCTTCTAACATTGAGGGATGAGAGAGGGAGAGGGTAGTCCCAAGAGAGTAACAAAAACCGTGGACCCCTGAGTCCCACATCATCCCACACACAAGTGGTCCTCCAGATTGTGATCTTACCTGACTCATTGTAAAGTCTACACTGTCGCCCCACCACTGCAAGGCTCAGAATGAAATAAAAGTCAGCCCTGGCCTCAGCCCACACCCAAAGTGGAAGCTCCTAGTCCCAGACCTACTTCCACCTCTGACTGCCCCTAGTTAGGCCAGACCCACCACTCACCACTATGTTGGTGTTGATGACCTCATGGATGGATTCCCAGAAGAAGGTCTATGGAAAACAGCAGGAACAGTAGGGTGAGCAGGGCAGAAGGAAGTGGGATGATTGCTCTGGGATCTTCCTTGGAGCCCTCCGGTCAAGCCAGACCCATTCTGACCCAAACCATAGACAAGGCCAGGGGGTGAGACCAGATGGAGGAGTGCAGGACTAAAGGAGGTACTGCTTTGTCTTGGAGGACTTGATTAATTCCAATTATAATTAATTCCAATTATATTTGGCCCATGCCAATCCCAAAGACATCATGCAATGCCTCTCCGTGTTGTTGTTGGTCGTGAAGGCTGTCCCTGAGCTCTTTTTCTCAAGGCTGGCACTCTACCACTTGAGCCACAATGCCACTTTTGTTTTCTGATGGTTCATCGATAAGAGTCTCATACACTGTCCTGCCCAGACTGGCTTGGCACTGTGATCCTCCAGATCTCAGCTTCCTGAGTAGCTAGAATGACACGCATGAGCCAACAGTGCCCAGTATGTGATGCCTTTTGAAGGCATCTTGGCGAGTCTGTAAAGGAGCCAAAAAGAGCCTGGATAGACCATGACCCAATCAAGGAGCTGGTATGGGGGAAGGTTGACCTTCTAGCCATTCTGTTCCCCCAAAATTGAAGATGCCAGGTGATGTTGTATACACCAAACCCCTAGGCCAGCAGCCACCAGGCTTAGTGGAGGAAAAACTAGAGAATACTCAAAGACTGCAGTGTAGAAATCTCTGATTTTGCATGTATGTGGTGTGTGTGTTTGTGTGTGTGTGTGTGTGTGTGTGTGTGTGTGAGTGTGTGTGTGTGTGTGTGTGTGTGTGTGTGTGTGTGTGTGTGTGTGTGTGAACTCAGGGCCAAGGCTCTATCCCTGAGTTTTCTCACTCAAAACTAGTGCTGTGCCACTTGAGCAACAGCCCCACTTGCTTTTCAATGGTTAATGTAGGTAAGAGTCTCAAGGACTTTCCTGTCCAGGGTGGCTTTGAATCATGATGGGGGCCCAAGAGAAGCAAGAGTAAACCCAACTCTCAAGTACAATCCCTATGGTGGGCCACTCCTGCTCCCTGGTGGCCACATGCGGAACATGCGGTTCCATGCCATTATCCTCTAGAGTTCAATTTGCGCAAGTTACTAGGGCCAAGCTGACTTTTGCTCACCCTCATTTCTGATGCCAGAGCGGGTCTGTTCCACCCTAGGCCATGAGAGCTCCAGGAGGCCCAGCTTTCAGGGACACAGGGAAGGGAGAGGTCAGCTCCAGGCTGAGCTAAGGGCCTTTGCCCACAGATACCCCAACTTGGCCTTACTTATCACCATAAGACCTGTCAAGGAACAACCCAAAAAAACAAAATTGGAGCTGTGCCTCCAAATGTTAGAGCTCTAGCATTGAACCAAAGAGCTCAGGGACAGGGGCCCCAAGCTTTGAGTTCAAGACCCCCAGCTGACTTCCCCCATAAAACACAGCTTGTCTAAATGTGAACTAGTAGGATTTGTGAAGTGTTTCTGAAGAATGGTGATACTGAAGAAAGCACCCTAATTCTAATGACAGCTGAACTTGTAACATACAGCTATGTGCTGAGTCCTTCACAGGGTGCTATTTACTGGGTCCTTCCCTCATGGGAGTTATGTGCTGAGTCCTCAAAAAGGTGCTGTTTGCTGAGTCATCCCAAAGGGTGCTATGTGCTGAGTCCCTGAGAAGAGTGGGCCATCCTGGGATTTTTAATGGGGGTTTAGTGCTGAGTCCATTACACAACGTACTGTATGCTGAGTCCTTCAAAAGGTGTGGTGTGCTAATGAATCCTAAAGGGTCCTGCTATGTGTGAGCCCTTGAGAAGAGAGGGATGAGGTGTATTTTGAGTGTTGTGTGCTAAGTCCTTTACAAAGGGTGCTCTGTACTGTCCTTCAAATGGTACTGCGTGCTGAGAGCTTCCACAGTGTGGTATGTGCTGAGTCCTTCAAAATTGTTCTGTGTGCTGAGTTTATCGAAGGAAGCTGTGCACTGGGTGTTTTACACAGCGTGCTTCAACACAGAGTGTGATGAGTCTCTGGAAAAGTGTGCTATGTGCTGAGAGTTTCAAAGTGGCCATGCACTGAGTCCTTTAAACTGTGGGCTATAGACTCCCTCCTTCAAAGAGTGCTGTGTGCTGAGTACTCTACCCAGCATACTACATGCTGAGTCCTTCAAAGGGAGCTGTGTGCTGAGTCATTTACACAGGGTGCTTTGTGCTGATTTTGGAAGTGTGCTGTGTGCTGAATCATCCCAAAGGGTGCTATGTTCTGGGTCCTTGAGAGGTGGTTATCCCCAACAATAACACAGACACAAACACAAACACACATACACACACGAGTGTCACCATGCACCTGCTTGGTGTGTGGAGTGGAGGAGGATGGAGGAGAGTTTTCCCCAGCGGTGGGGCTGAGGGGAGATTCGATCCTCTGGGCCTGTACTGGGGGTAGAGGGTCGTGCTAAGCTGAGGTAAGGCTGCAATTGCCATGGTCTAGAAGCCTCAGGGCCCAGTCAGGACTGCAATTGTGGCTAGGAGTTGGGGACGGGGCCCAGTGAATGAGGGGGCGGGGCTCAGGAGCACGCTTTTGTGGCAGCAATGGCCAGGGGCACAAGGGGGCAGGGGTGTGTGTGCAGAAGGGGCGGGGTGGCCCAGGAGAGGAGTGTGGGGCCAAGAGAGAGCTGGGAGAAGACCGAGCACGAGCACTAGCAGCAGTGGAAACGGCTTCAGTGGCTGGCGGCTGCTCTGATCATAGTGTGGGTCCTGGGTGGGAGCCCAGAGCATGCAGAGCCTGCATGGCAGGCACATCGCCACACACAGCCCCTCGGAGGCGCCCAGCCATGGTGGCCCTGAGTCTGAGGTCCCGGTGCGGGGAGCACGGTGATGGCAGTGTCTGCTGAGGCAGCGGCGGCCACAGGTTAGGAGGCCGCTGAGTCTGCGGTGGTGGCTGAGGAGGAGCAGAGGCTGTGCGCAGCTCCACCATGTGCCCGTGCTGTGGTTCAAACATGGCTGCTGCCTCTAGCAGTCACCTGGAGGAGCTGTTGCGCCCCTGGCCTGCTTGTGGCCCTGACTTGGTTCTGGCCTTCGGTCCTCAGACTCCTGGCATGCACCCGTAGTCGCAGCCTACAGCTTCTCCCAGCAGCACACGTGAGTGGCCGACCTGCACCCCGCACCCCACAACCTCCCCTGTATATCCCGTCCCCCACTCTACCCTTTCTCCCCACCCTCGCAGACCTGGACCTTTGCCTCTTGCCTCCCCCTCCCTTCCTGCCTGCACCTCCCCCGTGCCCCAAAGTCTGTCCTGGCTCTGCCACAAATGCACCCCAGGGGTGGGGGTGGAGGTGGGTGTCCATCCGGGGGTCCCTCCCTCATCCCTAGTGGCCAATGTTCCAGGAAAAGGGGAGCTTCAGGGATGGGGAGGTGGGGGCACCACAGAGCCCCTGGCCTGGAGCAGTAGGAGCCACACAGCTGTGCATCTGCATCCTTCCTCTCCCTGGTGGGTACCTGGTGGCTTTAGTCAGAGGTGGGGAGCAGCACCCCACACCTGCCTTCTGGGGTCTTTTCCCTTTTGCTGGGCAGGGGAGTGTTGGATGCAGAAGATAGACCCCGTTATTGTGCGAGCCCTTTTCTTCTGTGCTCAGTCACCCTTTCACCTGAGGACATTCCCAGAAGAGCCCACTAGAGAGGTGAGGGCACTGGGGTCAGATAGAAGGTGGGTATTTGGGAGAAAAACACACCCCCTCTGACACACATACAACTGGCCTGTACCCCCAACCTCAGCTGTCAACAGTTCTGACTGGGTGATCATATTTCCCAGTTCTGCCAGCTTCTTCTAGTGCTCCCAGTCCAGTGGGTAGCAGAGATTGTGACGTTGCCATCTGCAGCCTGATCGCTGTGAGCAGAGACAATTCCCAGGACCTGTACTGGACTCTGGGAGATTCAGAGACCCAGGATGTCTCAGGGATCCTTTTCTACAACATGAAAATTGGGGGCCGAATATGGTGGACCATCCTGTCTGGCCCTAGGGAGTGCAGAGGAGACCCCTTGAACCAGGCTTTCACCTCACAACATCCTTGTTCACAGTTGAGTAGGGAATTGAGTGCCATACAGCTGGTCAGAGTGGCTGGACAGAGATCTTTGAGAAGATAGGCATCCCAGAGACCCCAGAATACAGTGAGTACATCATGGCTCATGTCCTTGGAACCAAAACAGTTAAGTGCGGTGGCACCAGGAGGGTGGAAAGAGGGAGGAGGGAGAACTGTGGGAGAGCTAACACAGGTTTTACCCCTAGCCAGGATGCTTACCTGAGTTGGATGGGACTGTTCTGTAGTATTGTCATAGACAGATGCTCATCTATTTATCTAACAAAACGTTACAGTGTGTGCCAGTTTCTTGGGGGGATGAAAGAGGGGGGTCATACACGATGAAAGGTTCCAGTGCTGGTTCCACAGCACATGAAGAAATCTTGGTTTGAGCTGGATGCTGGTGCCTCACACCTGTCATCCTAGCTACTTAGGAGGCTGGGATAGGAGGATTGAGGCTTAAGGCCCAGGCAGAAAAGCCTGTAAGACTGTTATCTCCAACTTACTACCAAAAAGAAAATGCCAGAAGTGGATGAGTAGCTCAAGCTGTAGACTGTTGGCCTTGAGTAAAAAGGCTCAGGGACAGCACCCAGGCTCTGAGTTCATGCCCAGGAATGACACAAAGAAAGGAAAGAGAAAGAGAGGAGGGAAGGATGGAGGGAGAAAAGGAGGAAAGGAAGGAAGAAGGGAGCATGCAAGCCTTGGTTTGGAGTCCCTGGATCAAGGGAGCCAACGATTCACAATCTCTGTGGGGACAGTTTCAGAGCCTAAAGCTACTGTGTAGGACCAAGCCACTGACCCATTCATGGCATCAGCAACATCATTATATCCAAATCTGAGTGGTCGCTGACTGCAGAGGGAAACAGCCTCAGGTAGTCCCTGGGGCTCAGGGTGGGTCACAGAGTTTCAATCTCCCCTGGCTCACGGAGTTTATTTTCTGGTCAGATAAGAAGAAACTGTCCAAGGGCTAGGGAGGTATAGGTTGAGGGAGTGGCAAGATGGGGCTGGCAAGGGATAAGCAGGAAGATGAAGAGGGAGGATGATCCCAGATCCAGTGTGTCAGGCCATTGGAGCCATGACCTCACCTGACAACCTAGACCATCAGTGATAGAATCTTCAACCCAGCCACATGGCTATTAAAAGTCCTGGCACTCTGGGTTCACCTTTGACAACCTGGCTGTCATCCACTGCAGGATGCCTGTGCAGTACATCCTTGTGGACTGGCACTTTTGCTGGCTCAATCTGAAGGTGACACCCCCAGTGTTCATTCCTCAACCAGAGACAGAGGTAAGCATGCCACTAGAAGAGGACACCCAGGGAATGAGGGCGAGAGTCAGACCCATGTTGCTCTGAGAATTCCTCTAGGGGACTTTGGGCCCTGTGACTGCCATTCTCAGAGGTAGAGGTGGGTCTCCTTGCTGGCTCAGCCTTTAGTCTAGATGGCAGATGTGGGATTTAAAGAGGGTGGACTGAAGGTCGAGGCTGGTGAGAACACCAGAGGCACTGGGGTGGGAGCAGGGTTGTTTCTTTGAGGATACTCACAACCCAGGAATATTACTGAGATGGATCAGCCCTTTTCTCCTCCCTGAGAGAGAGGGACCTAGAGCCCTCCAGTCTGCATCTCTTGGCTGAGAAATTCATTCATTCCCATATCCTTTGTTTGGATAACTAGATCTCACCTGACTGCCCAGTGTCAAGGCAGGACAGTGAGAGATCTTGAGTCCTTCATGAGATCACTGGATCCTCAGTATGAGATTGTACTTGAATGTCCTGACTTGGTGCATGGTCAGTCCCATCTCAGCCTGCCATGACCTAGGACATAGAATCTAGAGAATCAGAGCAGGATGGGGTCTATTCTGTGAGTATTGAATATTATGTGTGAGCTTTGAGCTCCCGTGTGTTCACCTACTTCCTTTTCTTAGGTGTGTCTATGCTAGAAAAAGTTTAAAACTAGGGCCTGGGTCCCATCCCTGGTTTCAGGCTCAAAGCTAGCACTCTACCATTTGAGCCACAGCTCCACTTGCAAGGTTTTTGGGTGTTTAATTGGAGATAAGAGTTCTGAATGACTATGCTGCCAAGGGTGGCATCCAACTGCAGTCCTCAGAACTCAGTCTCCAGAGGGGATAGGATGACAGGCATGGAAAAGCCTCTTTGGCCGGGTGCCATTGGCTCATGGCTGTCATCCTAAGTACTCAGGAGCTGAATCTTAGGATCATGGGTGAAAGCCAACTTGGGCAGGAAAGACCCTCAGAGTCTTCTCTCCAATAAAGCACCAGAAAACCAGAAGTGGTGCTGTGGCTCAAGTAATAGAGTGCTGGACTTGAGCTGAAGAGCTCAAGGATAGCACCCAGGCCCAGAGTTCGAGCCCCACACCCAACAAAAAGAAAGAAAGTAAAACATCTTTGCCTGTAAAGGATGGTGGAGAAGTGTTTGTGTGTATGTGTGTGGTGGTGGTGGTGGTGGTAGACATTTAGCGCCCTGCTCAGTCATCATTTTAGATGGATTGTCCCAAACTCTTAGTTCACGGCAGCCGATTCTTGACCACAGGTGAAGCTCTAGGTTGGATGTCAACCATTGGACCTAAGTCTCCTCATGGGACAGGTGTGAGTAAATAAGGGACTAATACAGAGGGATCTCTGGAGCAGGGCCAGGCACAGAGGGAGCAGGTGTCAGATACAGTTCTCAACAATTCTGTGAGCATATGACAGGAAGTTGCCGGGAAAGGGCTCAGATGGGGTCTGTTATTAATCATGCAACAGGTGTGGGATTATGAAACAAAACATGGCTGTCTTTCATCATTACCCTGTCTCCATGAGGAAGGGATCCTTCATTCTATTCATTTTTCCAGCTGGGGAAAATGAGTCATGGAGAAGCCAGGTGATCTACTCATGACCTCCAGCTGACAAGAATCTTGGCCTGATTTCTCTGCCATGCCTCCTAGAACAGTGGGTGTTATTCAGTCCACTTCTTGTGGTGGGAAGTCCACTTCTTGTCATTTGTGGGGATTGAATTCTGGGCCTGGATGCAATCCCTGAGCTCCTCAGAACAAGGCTAGTACTCTACCCCCTGAGCCACAGCATCACTTCGGGTTTTCTTTTGGTTCTTTGAGGATAAGAGTCTCACAGACATTCCTCCCCAGCCAGCTATGAACCACAATCTTCACATCTCAGCCTCCCGTATAAGTAGGATTATAGGTCTGAGCCGCCGGCACCTGACTTAAGTGTAATTCTGGACCTTTGTCTTTCTCTGTCTCTCCCCTGCTCTCTCTCTCCCCCCTCTCTCTCTGTCTCTCTCTCTCTCTCTCCCTCTCTCTTTCTCTCTCAGTTATTGGTTGAATGAGTGCTGGAGGAAGTGGCCCAGCATCCCCATGTGCCTGGAACCCAAGGTGGCCCTCTCATTCTGGAGGTGGGCTGTGGGTCAGGAGCTGTTTTGCTCAGCCTGTTGAAGCAGCTTCATGAGGTAAGCCCCTCTGTGCCCTGGCTAGACCGTGACGGTTATTCATTGTCCATCCCATGAGTCCCTCCCCACATCCCTCTGCTACACCGTTGAAGAAAAGTGGATGAGGAGGGGTCACCTTGTCCCCCTGCCCAGCACAATCCAGGACCTCTGACCTATACCCCCACCTATCTGACAAGACCCTGGCTATAAGACAATAAAAACACTCTGTGTGTACTACCCTTTGCTGGGGAGTGTCATTTTGGTTATGGTGGTGGGGCTCAGAAGAAAGACCCAAGACCTGACACCTCCCCGGGGGGGCGGGAAATTTGTTCTGGTGACAGAGCCATGTCATTGCTGTGGATAAGGATGAAGCCACCATCAGACTGACCCAGAACAATACTCAAAGATAGGTAGGCTGTTGAAGTATCAAACCCACTCATGTCTGCTTCCTACTCCCAACAAGGAGGTGTAGTATGGGTGGCCTGGCCCTGGGCTTAAGGGATTATAAATGGATGGTGGCAGTCAGGAGCTCATGGCTCCCAACCATCATCCTGGCTCTTTGGGAGGCTGAGATCTGATGTCTGTGACTCTGAGTATCCTGGGCAGGAAAGTCCAGGAGATTCTTATCTCCCATAAACCACCTCCCTCCCCAAAACCACAGACAAAAAAGCCAGATGTGGTGCTGTGGCTCAACTGGTAGAGCCTCAGCCTTAACAAAAGAAGCTCAGGGATAACACCCAGGCCCTGAATCCAAGCCCTAGGACTAACACAATCATAAAATAAATGAACACTGTACACCTTTTAGCTGACTACCAAGAAAGATGTATTCAGTTTTCTCGCTGGTACATTCAGCCAAAGGTAAGGGGATACTTTGATGTTCCCCCAACCCTCTCCTTCTCTCCTTTATCTGTCCAGGCTTAGGTTGCAGGACAGAATTCAGATCATCCCCCTGGATGTGACCTTAGGTACCCTCTCCCATCCACCTCCCTTGGGGTCAAGATCCTGGGTGCACTCCCTGCTGGGAGGATGAGGCACCACAGAGCTGAGGGTAGGGACCCCAACACTCACACACATACACACACACAAACACACAAACATCCCTTAGGCAACCCAGACTAGCCCTTTCCAAAGACACTTTATCTCCTTGGATTAACTGACCTAGGAGAGGAATTTGATCCCCTCTAACTGATTATTTTAACTTAGGCTTGCTAGTTGATAGGAGATGAACATCAGCCAACAAAAACCAAAAAAACTTTGGTGCTCATCACCTGGGGTTCAGGCTCATGCCTGTCATCCTGGCTACTTGGGAGGCTGAGATCTGAGGATCACAGTTTGAAGGCAGCCATAAGCTGGAAAGCCCATGAAAATCTACTCTCCATGGAACCACCAAAAAGCCAGAAGTGGAGCTGTCGCTCAAATGGTAGAGCCAGCCTTGAGCAATAAAACTCAGAGAGACAGCTCCCAGATCCTCAGTTCAAGCCCACACAAAGAAATGGTCCTGTCTTGTTGCCCACAGATTGCCCAGGCCTCGAGACCCTCTCACGGAGTGTGATACAACACCTGCCCCTGGGTGGTGTATCAGGGCCTTCAGAAATCTGGTGGTGGAATCCAGGCCTTCCCCTTCATGCATTCTCAACTCACACTGGCTGGAAGGCAGAGCTTGATAAGTTTGGCAGCCTGCACAGCGGAGAATCTCCAGCTATGCCAAGGTGATCAGAAAGGGCTTCTTGGAGACAACATAGCAGAGCATGTTCATTTCCAACCAGGGCTGCTGGTGAGAGACTTGGTATAGATGTGCGAGACTGTCCCAAGACAGGCCTGAGGGGTCACAGAAGGACAGCTATCCAGGGCTGGAATTGCGTCTTAGAGGTATAGGGCTTGCCTAGCACACAGGAAAGCATGGGTTCAATTTCTAAGTCCTGCATACACAGAAAAAGCTGGAAGTGGCACTGTGGCTCAGGTGAAAGAGCACTCCTCTGGAGACAAAGAAAGTCAGGGATAGTACCGGGGCTCTGAGGTCAGGCCCCAGGGCTGTCACCATAAAGCAGTTCTCCCAGGGACCTTGGTGACAGGTGGATGGCTATGCCCTGAAGCTCTTAGTAGATAAATACGTGCTTTGTGTCTCCTTTGACAGAGGGGAGCTGGACACTCCTGCCCTTTGCACCCCTGTACCCAGTTTTCAGCAAGCCTCCCAAGGTCTTCCACCAGGACATGGACCAGTTTGCCCCGGAAGTCCTCAGGTATCAGTTTGGTGGGGCAGGGGGAAATAGGGGAGGCCCCAGAACTTCTAGTGGGTCTGATCTGCCCTGGAAGACCAGGCAATCCAGAGGAGGCAGATGGGAGCTTAGAGGAGGTTAGTGATGTGGAGGGGGCCCTTTAATCCCCATGGCCACACCCAGATTCTAGCCTTCCTTTGCTGTGTCTGAGGGAGGTAGAGGGGAGTCTAGGTGGTATCTTCTAGAGGAGCACTAGGTGGAAATTCTGAAGGACTAGACACCTTAAGCCATGAGCCGCTGGCTCACACCTGTCATCCCACACCTGTCATCCTTGCCACTCGGGAGTCTGAGATGCAGTGGATCTTATTTCCCAGCCCTAGCAGGAAAGTCCCTCCAGAGCCTCATCTCCAGTCTCCAATCAGAAGTGGCACTGTGGCTCAAGTGGTAGAGCACTGGCCTTGAGGAAAATTAGACATCAGTGACAGTACCGAAGCCCTGAGTTCAAGGCTCTCAACCAAAAAAAACAAAAACAAAAAACCAAACAAGAAAGAAAGATACCCCTTCCTTGCTTGCAAGAGATAGTGAAGTATTGGGGTGGTTGAGGTTGTGAGACCAGATGCTGGCCCCACAGTACAGACATTTCTAATAACTCCCCAGGTTTACCCCAGTGTGAAGCCAACGCAGGGTGGGTGGTGCCTTACCAAGAACTCCAGAGGTTATGGCTATGGCAGGCAGGGAGTGGGTGAATGGGAGCAGGGGTGGAATGGTAGTGTCAATTATATGCTCTCCATCCATGGAAGAAGGTTTTGAATGCTGGTGACCAGTCTGAAGTGTAGGGTTACATTTGGTTTGTGTCTTGATGAGTTGGGTTTTCCCTTGGAATAAGAAGGTGGCTGCTGAGGAGGCTACAATGCCTGATTAGAAATGTACTCCTTATCTTGCCCATGTAATTGTAACCCCTCTTTATAGTATTTTCACAATAAAAAAAAGAAAGAAAGAAAAGAGCTGAAGAAAAAAAGAAGTTGGGTGTAGCCGGGCACTGCCAGTGGCTCATAACTGTCATCCTAGCTACTCAGGAGGCTGAGATCTGAGGATCACGGTTCAAAGCCAGCTTGGGCGGGAAAGTCTTTGAGCCTTTATCCCTATGAACCACCATAAAATTGGATGTGGTGCTGTGGCACCAGTAGTAGAGAGCACACCTTCACCTGAAGAGCTGAAGGCCTTCTGGCAGGCCCAAAGTTCAAACCCCATAACCTACAACCAAATAAAAGGTAGCTGAATTTTCTGCATAACAGTGTGTACAGTAGAAATGCCATGATGTGTTGTGAACCATTCCAGACATGTGAGAGGCTCTGAGTTTTGTCTACAGTTGGTCTGATGATGGTAGTGCCATCATCTCTGGGGTGGAATATTCAGGGTGCTCAGGGACTGCTGAGGCTTTGGGCTACCACTGTGTGTGTCTGTGTGTTCATGTGTCTTTTGTCTGTGTGTGTCTGTGTCTGTGTGTTTGGATGTAGAAGACCTGGGCCTTGAACTCAGGGTCTAGGTGAAGTTCCTATGCTTCTGTGCTCAAAGCTAGTGCTCTAACACTTGAGCTGCAGCTCCATTTCTGGTTATTTGGTGGTTCATTGGAGATAAGAGCCTCACAGACATTTCAGTGCTGGCTGGCTTTGACCTCAGCCTCCTGAGTAGCTAGGATGACAGGTGTGAGATACCAGTGCCATATTTGTGTGTGTGTGTGTGTGTGTGTGTGTGTGTGTGTGTGTGTGTGTGTGTGTTTGTGTGTGTCCCTCATCTTTCTCTGTCCCCTTCCTGGGTGCCTGTCTGCCTCTTTTTGACCTTGGATGGTGCTCCTCCTCCACACCGACTTTGTCTTTATCCTCCTATCAGGGTCTACAATGAGTCCTATATTGCCAGAGACCTGAGTTCAAGCTTTTCTTTGGAGCCCAAGTCCAGCTGTCCAAATCTTTGGCCTCCTGCAGGGGATTCTGGGTCAGCAGGGCTAGCTGAAATAGAATCTTGCCTGCCTTTAGGTGGGGAACTCAGACATGGATGTCCTGCCCTTTTCCTCAGCTAGACCTCTGGCTGCATGTCTCTCTCAGCATGCTGGCAGTGGAGTGGGGGAAGGGTGTTGCCGGTGACTCTGGCCAACTCCAGCTTGATAGTGGACTGAAGGCCGCCCAAGCAAGGAGGATTCTAGGCTGCATTGGAGGTGAGGCCAAGGTGGCTTGGAAATATGTATTGGTGTCTAGGAAATGTCAACATACTTTATCGCAGGCAAGTCTATCTTTCAGCCCCAGCTGGGCCTCTCCAATCCTTCTAGAGAATTCTGGATGCCCAGAATACAGAGGCACAGACTTTAGATTCCAGGGCCAGGGAATTGGGGGAGGAGAGACTGGCATGGCCAATATCTCAATGTTCTGGGGCATTAGCCTTGACCTGGGTATGCCCCCACTTGTGTACGTTCACTTCTTAACCCAGACCTGGCCAGTAACACCCACTTGTGGTTCTGTGGAAGTGGCAGGAGTGGAAGTGAGATCTAGGATGACCAACATCTGGATTTATGGCCTGAGGGAAGGAGGGGGACAAAAGTTGTCTTAAAAAAAACTCTTAGAGCTGGAACTCCGGGCCTAGGCACTGAGCTTCCTTTGCTCAAATCTAACACTCTACCACTTGAATCACAGCTCACATTTCATTTTTTTTTAGTAGTTTAGTGGAGATAAGATTCTCACGATCTTCTCCGTCTGGGCTGGCTTCAAGCTGCCATCTTATGAGCTCAGCCTCTTAAGTAGTTAGGATTGCTGGTATGAGCCACTGGCACCTGCTAAGGATGTTAGTGTGTGTGTGTGTGTGTGTCTTTACTAGGGCTTGAACACAGAGCCTAAGTGGTATCCTTTAGCTTGTTTGCACAAGGTTGGTGCTCTACCACTTGAACTACAGTAGCTCTGCTTCCCAGCTTTTTGGTCATTCATTGGAGGTAAGAGTCTCCCCAGGCTAGCTTTGAATCTTGCTTGATCCTCATGTGTCAGCCTTGACTAGCTACGATTATAGGCATGAGGCACTGGCATCCAGCTGCAAGGATGTCTCTTCATACTGTCTTCTGTTCTAACAGCTGTCTACTTGCCCTGGCCTAGATCTCTGATCTCTACATCAGCTCCCAGCAGCCCTTGACTGTGTGGAGAACATAAAGCTCAAACCTGTCAAGTATCCTATTTCTATGTCTTCAGGGGAGGGTACGTTTCCTCTGAAGTCTAGAGGAGTAGAGGGAGGGGGAGGAAGGTTAGCTGTAGATGGTGCTAAGCTCGGAGAGAGGTACATTGTCTTAGCCAAGAAGGAAAGTGTGATCAGATGTTAACAGCTCATGCTCTCTTATTCTTAGCTCCTCAGGAGGCTGAGATCTAAGGATTGGCATTCAGAGACAGCCCAGCTCACTTTTCTTGTTTTTTTTTTTTTGTATCAGTAGGATCTTTTTTATTGTGAAAATACTGTACAGAAGGGTTACAGTTCCATGGGCAAGATAATGAGTACATTTCTTATCACCAGCTCACTTTTCTAAAGTGTGTGAGACTCTCCTTTCTCAATAACCACCTAAAATTGCAAGAAAAGCTGTGGCTCAAGTGGTAGAGTTGCTAGCCTTGAATGAAAAAAGTGAGGGACAGAGCCCGGGTCCTGAGTTCAAGCCCTAGTACCAAGATGTGTGCATGAACACCTACACACACACACACACACACACACACACACACACACACACACACACACACACACACACACACACACACACACAACACACACACACACACACAGAGGAAGGTGGTAATGATGAGCTGAGCTAGAACTGGGGGCAATCTAGAGGCACAGTCATAGTGAACTCTCAACACATAAGTTATTTCTCCCCAACTCCTTCTTTGGCTGAGTGGTGTGGGCCATGGCAGTAAGTTCCATGGCACCTGCACCTCCATCCATGCATAGGGTACAGGACCAAGAGAAGAACACGATGGATGCTCATTTATACTCGGTGCATGATTGCAGATCTTCATCGGCCGCTTAGCAATGGTGAGGAAAGCAGGGCTCTGAGCCCTGGGACTCCTGGGAAAGCCACTGCTACAAGCAGCAGCCAGCCAGCTGTGGATTCCTGAGCCTACAAGGCTTTCATGAGCCCCACTCAACACCCACCCAAGGTGTGCCTGACAAATTAGTCCCAGTGAGTAGGCATTACCTGCTGTGCCATCTTGCAGCCCTTGCCCCTCCTGGCCCAGAAACTTGGTCTGAAATGCTGATTTACAGCTCAGATCCACACTGCACCCATGACAGATGCCATTCTGATGACCTGACCGATGACTTCTGGTCTCCCTGGAGGCAGTGGCTGGCTGCTAGGTGTCCCAATGGGATATCTCAGCCAGGATATAAGTCACCTGTTGCACAGCCCATGCAAACCCGGCAGGGCTTCACTTATTAAATGGCAGAGAAGGATGCTTTGTTCAAGTGGCTGGTTCAGACTTAGGACTCTCTGAGGTCTTGCCCAGGTTGGGCGGATGGACATGGGCAACCTGCTGAATGCCCATCATCCATACATCATCCATCCATACAGAGAGACATGGAGTTATTGCCTCCTTTTTTTTGGGGGGGGGGTGAGGCAGGTTCAGGGTTGTACTATGAGTCTAGGCCCTGTCCCTGAGCTCCTTTTGCTCAAGGATAGCACTCTGCTCTTGAGTCACAGCCCCACTCATGGGCTTTTTTTCTTCCTATGATCTCTTAGAAAGAAGATTGTTTTGGACTTTCCTGCCTCAGATGAATTCAAATTGGCATTCTCTACATCTCAGCCTCCGGAGGAGTTAGGGTTATAGGTAGGAGCCACTGACACCTGGCTTTCTTTTCTTCTTGTTGTTCTTTTTTAAAATCATGACAATCTGAAATCTTCATGGTGTCATTCCAATGGTTTGCATTCAAAGTACTCTACCCAGGCCTGGGATTCGAATGCTATGACTACCACCCACAAATGGAGGGAGATCCTGATGAACTAATTCCTGTTCATATGAATGCTAATGGAATGTTATAAAAGTAATAATTAAATTTACAGTAAATTCATGATTCTATTTTAGAATGCCACACAAAAATTAATGGATTTATATCTTCCATTCTAGCACCAGGGTATGATTAAGGATATTGATTATATTTGTAATTAATGCTTTTATAAGTACGCAACCATGATACCTCATGAAATGCAGTCATAATTTAGTAACTAATAATTGGTAAGAACATATATATTATTTAATAATATCCTCACATTCTCCCTTTGTATGTGTGTGTATATATAAATATATACATATATATGCAGATATATATGTATGTATATATTATATATGTATAATATCAATCTACACATCTATCTATCGGGCACTACTATGGCTTGATTACAGGTCCTCAGAATTTCCTGGATGCTCAGTTTGCCGGAGGCTGGTGTGCTAAGACTGTACCCCGTTTATGGATTGGGCATTGTAGGCTGAGTTGAAATTCCAGCATGGCCAAAAATTTATTTGTGGAGTAAGAAGCCAATTTTACACTTTTTTTTCATTCTATGTGAAAGTCCTGGGTCTCAATATGATGTATAATCCATATGCAAATATATTCTATGAGATATGATATAATAAAGGAAATGTTATATGTGTAATAATACTAAATAAATAAGGGTAATAAATGTCATATGCAGTAGAACCCATGTATGTAAATAGATATCATATATATGAATATTATTTTTTCAAGTTCTCGGGCTTCAAGACAGGCCCTTGGAACTGGTCTGAATTTCTTTTTTCTTTATTTCTTTTCTTTTCTTTTCTTTTCTTTTTTTTTGCCAGTCATGGTGCCTTAACTCTGGGCCTGGGCACTGTCCCTCAGCTCTTCAGTTCAAGGTGAGCACTCTACCACTTGAGCTACAGTGCCACTTCCAGCTTTTTCTGCTTATGTGGTGCTGAGTTATTGAACCAAGAGCCTCATGCATGCAAGGCAAGCACTCTACCACTGAGCCACCTTCCCAGCCCCATGAATTTCTTGTCTTCAAGGACTGTGAGCTTCCCTTTTCACACACAGTGTCACAGAGTTACCCAGACCCTGAGTTCAAATCCCAGGCCTGCTAGAAAAATGGTACAATTTCCTAGCCAGGGTCTTACTGTTATTATTACTTGTTTTTTGGCCTAGCACAGGGCTTGAACTCAGGTCTTCACATCTCTGCAACAGCTGATCATTGGACCCTACTTCAAATTTTGGAGGTGGCAAAAAATAAAAATAAAAAGGAGAAGGATAAAACTGAGAAGTTCAAGAAGGTGGTTTTACGTATTTTTTTCGTTGTATTGTGACCATCCTGGGTCTAAATGACAAGACCCAGAATGTGTACATGACACTGCATTGCTAATGTTTAGTGGGCTATTAGGGAAGCCTTAGCTGAAACCAGCAACTTTAGCCTGGAGGTCGAATCTTGGAACTGCCACTAATGAATGGTGGGAGGTTCTAAGAAATTCATTCTGATATACATCCATACAAATGGAATGTTATAAAAGTAACCTTTAAATTAGTAGTTAGTATATGATTATATTCTAAAATTATGCACAATTATTCTACATTGACTAATTTTCAATTAATACTTTATTATGTATTCAATCATGATACTTAAAAAGGAAGGAATAATTTAATTGCCAATAATTGGTATTAATATCATATATGCAGTTTCATAATATACAGACATCTCTTGTTTTATACATATACATCTATCTATCTATCTATATCTATCTATCTATCTATCTTTATTTACCAATTTACACATTTATCTGTTTATACACTTTTCACTCCTGTGGCTCAGTGATAGAGTGCTCACTGAGTATGTACAAAGTCCTAGGTTCCATTCCTCATTACCACTTGCACAGAAAAATCCAGAAGTCATGCTGTTACTCAATCAGTCCAGTACTAGCTTTGAGCATAAAAGTTTAGGGACTGTGTCTAGACACTTACTCAAGATGCAGGACTGGAACCAAAACAAAACGATAGAAGGTTCTGACTGCAAAGATATAAGAATAGGACTGCAAATACCTCATTGTAAGGCAAGCTAGGAGTCTGGTGCTGAGAGCTGCCATCTAACCTGATGTAGCCAGAGGTAAACTGCTGCAAACCAGCTACACGGAACCGGATGCTTGTGGCTTCCTCAGCCCTATCATCCAAGATACTGGGGAGCTGAGATCAGACACTGGTAGTTTTAAAATCCAGCCCTGACAGGAAGTCTGCAAAACTCTGAGCTGTGGCTCAAAGTGGTAGAGCTCTTGCCTTGAGCAAAAGATCTTAGGACAGTACCCCCAAACTTTCAGTGGAATCCCCGTGGCTGACTCACCGCCCCCTCCCTACAAAAAACCCACCCCTCTAAATCATATGATGTGAAATTTGTGTAGTATGGTGACACTAATGAAAGCACCCTAATTCTAATGACAGCGTGTGGGATACAGCTATGTCATGAGTCTTATATGAGGAATGGTGTACTGAGTGCATTCTTGCATCTGGTCCTTGTAAGAGCTCCACTGATTATTGTGCAGATGAGAACCTTGAGGCTCAGATATGTCCCCATGTCAGGGCCAAAATGATGTATGTACTGAACTCTAGTGAGTTTTCTCCTGCAGACAATTTTTTTGGTTTATTTTTCTTGGTCATGAACCTTGAACTCAGGGCCTAGACACTGACTCTTCCCTGTTGGGCTCATGACTAACACCCTACCAAGGGGACCCAAGGACACCCGTACAAAATGTTACAGTCTAGGCATCTGTGGCTGATATCTGTCATCCTGCCTACTTTGACACATTTTTTTTTCTCTGTAAAAATCCTTGGTCTCAGTATGAAGTATAACCCATATGCAAATATATGCATGTGATAAGATGTAATAAATGAAATAAATGTTATATATGTAATAATACTAAATAAAATAAATAATGAATAAATAAGGGTAATAAATGTCATATGGAGTAAGCCCATGTATGTAAAAAGATCACATATATGAATATCAATTTTTCCAGTGCTGGCGCTTAAATTCAGGCCTGGAAACTGAAATTCTTCTCTTCAACACCAGTGAGCTTCCTTTCCCCTGCAGTGTCACAGAGTTACCCAGACCCTGAGTTCAAATCCCAGGCCTGCCAGAAAAATGGAGGAAATTCAAAGTCATGGCCTTGGGCCTTTTCCAGGCCCGGGGCTTGAACTCAGATTGTGGAAATTCTGCTTCAGCTTCGATCACCCTAGGATGTGGTGCAGTCAATGGCCCACAGCCCATCCTGAGATCCTAGGTCCCGAGTTCAAATCTCGGGACTGATAAAAGAAAAAGGAGAAGGGCAGGGAAGGTGGCTCAGTAGTAGAGTGCTTGCCTTAGATGTAGCAAGCTTCCAAAAACCTAGGGAGGCACCGTTGCCAATAATGAATCATTAGGTTCAGCTCCCTAGTTGTCTGCCAGAAGGAATCTTGAATTAATTGTAGCAGTTTGTTTCAACACTGGAACACAGTCTAACAAAGACAGGATAAGTGCAGGGAAATTGGCCTGCCCCGGGAGATAGCACAAATGGAGGCCTCCTGTCAAAACAGAGCATTGGGGAGAGAGATATCTTGGGGTACAAAGAGGCCTTTTTCTCTTGGTCTTCAGGGCCTGCCTACACTCATAATCACTAGTTTGCCTGGATAGAGTTGTTTGTTACGGAGCTGTGCAGGAGTGAGGCCTTTTGTCTGCTTGTTCCAACAAAGAGGCAGACTTCCTCCAGCAACCTGGGGTGTGGAGAAACACTCAGGGTACACTGGGAACAGGGAGGGGAGCCCTGGAACATGCACTGTCTTGAAAGCACCCTCTGTGCTATGAAATCATTCTATTCAAAGCAAATTTCCTAGCTGGGTGCCTTTCTTCATAGCCATTCTGGAGGTTCACTGATAGAAATTCATTCACACAAACACAGACACATGGAGTTACTGGCTCTATTTTTTTTTTTTTTTTTTGGTAAAGATCCTGAGGCTTGAACTGTGAGCTTAGACATTCTCCGTGAGCTCATTTTGCACAAAGAAGTGCTTAATTGTGCCTTAAACCATGATGCATCATTAAATGAAGGCATAATTTAATACCTAATAATTATTAGTAATATATTACGTGTAAATTAATGATATATAGACATCTAACATTCTATAAATATATTATATATTTAAACATATACTGGAATATACATATACATCTCTCTCTCTCACTCTCTATGCATATATATATGTATTTGTAGCAATTAGGCATCTATCTATTTATATACTGGCCATTTCTGGAGGTTAAACTTAGGTCCTGGGAACTCCCTGGCAATGTATTTGTTTGAAATTGCTGCACTTACATTGATCCCTTGATGAATTGGGCATTCTAGACCCTGAGTTCAGCAGTGCAAAAGACAACAGGTGGATTAAGCAGCCAATGTTGACCTGTTCTGCTGTCTGTGAAAATACTGTTTCCTAGGTACAAGATGTAATACCTACGCAAATACATATATATGGTGTACATTATAAATGTATATAAATATTATTTTGCCAGTCCTGGGGCTAGAATTCATGCCCTGGGAACTGCTCTTGACTTTCTTTTATTCAAGGAGGGTGGGCTTCCACTTTACCCACAGCAAAATAGAGTTAGCCAGGCCTTGATTTCAAATCCTAGGTATGGAATATAAAATGTCCCAAATTCCAAGCCAGAACCTTAATTTTTTTTGAGGGGGGGCAGGCACAGGGCTTGAACTCAGGTCGTCACAAGTCTGCCTCAGCCTTGATTACCCTAGGCTGGGGTGCAGCTTTTACACCCACAGATGATCCAGGGATCCTAGGACCCAATTTCAACTCCCAGCACTGGCCAACAAACAAACAAAGAAACCAAAATGGAAGAGGAAAACCAGAAAGTTTTTCACAACAGTTTTACCTTTGTTTCTTTTGCACAGTGACCATCCTGGGTCTCACTGATTTGGCTTGAAAATTGTACATGACTTTGCATGGCTGAGGCTGGTGGGCTGTCAGTGAAGCCTGAGGTTAACCCAGACACCTGCGCCCTGAGTTCGATCCTGGGACTGCCACATAGATATGGCTGAAGGTCCTAAGAAACTGGTTCCTATCTCTAGGAACACTAATAGAATGTTTGAAATGTACTAATTGAATTACTAATTAACTAGTCTTTCTAATGTAAGATTGTATGCATTAAATATAGGTCATTGATTAATTTAATTAATACTTTATTAAGTCTTCTACCATGATTAATTAATGGAGGAATAATTTTAGACGGAATAATTAGTAGTAATAGAATATACAAAAGTAAGATATAGACATCACTCTTTATATAGAGTTATACACTAGAATCTACATAAATGTCTATCTGTCTCTGTATACGTTTATAGATTCATATACATATGTAAATACACACACACTGCATCTTACAAATCTATGTGTTTATATATTGGCCACTCCTAGGACCAAATTTGCCAGACAACTTCATTTGCATCAGACTGGTGTGCTAACATTGACCCACTCCTCATTCATGAAGTGGGCTTTCCAGGCCCTGAGTTCAAATCACAGAACTGCCAAAAACTTAAGTAATCCTGGGGGAAGAAGCCAAATGTCCCGTTTTTCTTCCTTATCGGTGAAAGTCCTGGGTCTCAGGAATCAGGTATAGTACATTGGCAAATCTATGTCCTATGTAATAAGATGTAAAAAAGGTTATGTGTGTAATCATACTCACTAAAATACATAAGAAATAAATAAAACATAAAATAAAATGAATAACTAACTGCAATATGCAGTAAACATGTGTATGTAAATATGAATCCTGTACTTAAAATGCATACGAATATTATTTTTGCAAGAGCTAGGACTTGAATTCAGGCCCTGGGAACAGGCCTGACTTTCTTGTCTACCAGTACAGTGAGCTTCCCCTTCTCGCACAGTGCTGTAGATGTACCTAGGACCTGAGTTCAAATCCCAGGACTGGCAGAAAAATATGACATGAATAACAAACCTGAAGTAGAGGGGTGGGAATGTGCCTTAGGGATAGAGTGCTTTGCATCTATGAAACCCTGGACTTGACTTCTCAGGAACACATCACTAGAAAAAAGCCTGAAGTGACTCTGTGGCTCAAGTGGGAGAGGGCTATTCTTGTACAAGAGAAATTAGGTACAGTGCTCAGGTCCTGAGTTCAATCTCCAGGACTGGTGTATGTGTGCACACGCACGCACACGCACACACACACACACACACACACACACACACATGTCCTGAGTTCAAACTCCAGGACTGGTGTATGTGTGCACACGCACGCACACACACACACACACACACACACCAGAAGTAAAGTGGTGACACAAAATGGTAAAGCGCTGGGCTCGTGCACTGAGCTCATGGTCAGCACCCAGGCCCTGTATTCAACCCCAAAACCTTGCCACCCAGGGCTCAACTAGGAGAGGTCAAAGGTTTCAAAACCTAATGTGCTTCAGCAGTCCTAGATGACAGGAAATAAGATCAGACATGTGCTTGGATTTCCAAAGCTTCCGGACACCTAGCAGAGGCATCATAGGCCCATCATCGGCCTCAATGAAACATTTCTTGAGGTTAAGTGCCCTAGTTGTCTGCCAGAAGGACTCCTGAATTATATTGAGCACTGATTCTGAACACCAGAATATAGTCTCACAAAGGCAGGATTAGTGCTGAGAACTTGGCCTGCCACAGGAGGTGGCCCAAATGAAGGTTGCCTGTCAACACGGAGCACTGGGGAGAGAGATAATTTGGGGTAAAAAGAGGCCTTTTTGTCCTGACCTTCAGAGCCCATCCACACTCATCCTCACTAATTGGCCCAGATGCAGTTTGTTACACAGCTGTACAGGACTGAGGCCTTTTGTCTGCCTGTTCAGACAATGAGAGAGACTTCTTCCAGCAGGCCTGGGAAGCAAAGAAACCCTCAGGCTGCACTGGGAACTGTGAGGGGATCCCAGGAACATGCACTGTCATGAAAGCAGTCTCTGTGTTATGAAATCATTGTTTTGAAAACAAATTTTCTAGCTTGGTGCCTTTCATCATATCTACTCTGGAGCTTCACATATAGGAATACATCCACACATGCACAATACATGGAAGTAGGTCCTGGAGTTGACCTATGAGCATAGGCGTTGTCCCTCAGTTACTATTGCTCAAGTGTAGTGCATTAACCTGGAGCCACAGCCCCACTTCTGGGTTTTTTGTGATCTCTTAGAAATAACAGTGTCATGGACTTTCCTATGCTGGCTGGATTCAAACTCAGATTCTCTATATCTCAACCTCCTGAGGAGCTGGGATTACAGTCAGCAGACACTGGCACCTGCCTTTCTTTTCTTCTTCATTTTTAATCTGGACAATCTGACTACTTAACAGCATCATTCCAATGCTCTGAATATATAAGTAAACTACCCAATGTTCTTTATAGGTGCTTTCTCTGAGAAGGATTTTCTCTCCTCATCTTCTCCTCTGGTCACAGGTCTGAAGCCAAAAGTGAGAAATGAGTGTGACATGATTTTGGCAGCAAATGTCCACAGGACATGCCAGTTCAATCACTTAGCATTGAGCTGCAGTGAGTTTACTGTCTCAGGACGAGAGGACCAAAAGCTGGAGCGATCCTCATACTGTCTGAATGGCTCCTTAGGCCTATAAAATTATCTAATACTTATGAATGTTTTGTGTCTCCAACCTTAAATATCTAGAACACAACAGAAGCATCTTCATGTTTCCATTTTTCTCTAGTACCTCTCGAGATTTAGACTAAGGTTTTGTGTGGAGCAGATCCTCAGTGAATCCCTCAGGAAAGCCACTTGAAGTCTCCTCAGTAGATCTCTGTTCAAAGCCAGCCCGAGAGGAAAGTCTGTGAGACTCTTATTTCCATTAAACCACCAGAAAACCAGAAGTGAATCAGTGGCCCAGAGGGTAGAGCTCCAGCTTTGAGAAAGAAAGCTGAGCAGTAGATACATGACAGATGAGGCAAGAAAGCCTTGCAGGCGCTTATGTCCAATTAACGACCAGATGTCTGGAAGTAGAGCTGTGTCAGTGGCAGAGTCTCAGCCTTGAGCAAAACAGCTGAGGAACACATAGGGCCCCGAGTTTAAGCCCTGGGATGTCCACCAAAAAAATTCAAAAAGAGAAGGCCAAGTGTATGTATCAGTGTCCTACCTACTTATGTGTGTATATTACCTCTCTGAGTGGAATCAGATTGTATGCAATGCTTCTCATTTTATGTACAGATTTATTTTTCAGATAGGCTTGTTGCACATACTGCATCATTCTCTTCTTTTCATGCCCATGGCTTTTCTCTTCCAGAGTTCCAGGCCTGTGTCCTCATATGATACACACTTAAGATCTCAGCAGCCTTTATTTCCTATTATTATTAGGCCAAGGCAGGAACAGTCACAAATCAGGCAGGGGAAGAGAAGATCAGGGTTTTTGAAATAACTTGTATTCAGAAAATTAAACTTGGGGAATGTAAAGTGGTAGCAAACTTATGTAGAAACAACCATAAAGAAAAAATGAGAGGGCTGGGAATGTGGATTAGTGCCTAACATGCAAGAAGCCCTGGGTTCGTTCCTCTGTAGCACATGCACAGAAAAAGCCATATTTGGTGCTGTGGCTCCAGTAGTAGAGTGCTAGAGACAGTGCCCAGGCCTTGAGTTCAACTCAAGTACAAGTAACTTCTCATCACCAAGGGAAATCCAGGAAGCTCTTGAACATCAGCCCTTTCAGAAGTGGAAGTCAGAGTGTCATAGACTTTCCTGACCTGGCTGGCTTCACCCTGTGATCCTCAGATTCAAGCCTCCTGAGCTAGGGGATGGGCCTTGGCTACTCGGGCTTGCTAGGTCAGAACTGTAAAAACATTGACAATACAAGTCAACTACTTATGACAAAGGACTTGAGGAGCATATTAAGCCTTTCTCCAATGGACCTTTCAGAACTCTAGGACACAAGGTTATAAAGCTAGAGTCTGAGAGGCTGGGCAAATGGATCTGGTAAACATTAACCTTGAGCTCTGACTCCAATTCGGTTGTATATCAGAGTTAATTTTCCAGAGAATGTTCTCCTAATTAGCAAATAGGAAAAGTACTTTGATTAACCCTCACATTTTTCCATTGTGTGTCTCAAACTCAAGCCTGGGCACTGTCCCTGAGCCCTCCATCTCAGGGCAAAACTCTACCACTTGAGCCACAGCACCACATGGGGCCTTTTGGTGGTTCATTGGTGATAAGAGTCTAACAGGCTTTACTTGCCAGGCTGTCTTTGGACTGTGGTCTTCGGATCTCAGCCTCCTGAGAAGATAGGGTCCCAGGTGTGAGCCACTGGCATCTGGCCTATTGGTTTTGCCAGTGCTGGGGCTTGAACTTAGGGGCTGGGTACTGTGTCCATGCTTCTTTTTCTCAAGGCTAGTGCTCTACCACTTGAGCACTCCACAGCTTCTGGCTTTTTCTGAGTATGTGGCACTGAGGATTCAAACCCTGGCATTCATGCAGGTTCAGCGAGCTCTCTACCACTAAGCCACATTCCCAGTCCCACCCTTACAATTTTATCCCTCAACTTGCCTATCCTCAAGGAAAGTCTTCTGAGTATAAATCATCTAAAGAAATTCCTATAGGAAGGTGTTAAGATAAACAGGTCAAATCTCATATTTGAGAAAGACTCTAAACATGTGAAGAGTGTGACAAATGCCTCCATTTAATTATGTATCATGTTTCAACACTTTATAATAAAGTATTAATGAAAAATGAGTCAATGTCCTAAATTATTGTGCATAATTCTATAATAGATGTGCAAAATGTAATAAATATTATGTGAATAATAATATAAATACAATAAACAATAAGTAAATGAATATAGAAATACAGAAATACAAAATCAATAATAAAAAATCATAGTATGTATTAAACATACACATGTAATATGTAACATATATTACACATGTACATAAATATTATTTTCCATTATAGGGACTTAATTCAGGCCCTGGGAAATCTACCCTGAATTTCTTTTCCTCAAGGACAGTGAGCTTCCCCTTCACCTACGATGCAAAAGAGTTACCCGGATGGTGAGATCAAATCCCAGCAATGGCAGAAATACTGGCCCCAATTCCAAGACTGTCACTTAATTATTTTAAATGGAAGCAGTTATTTTTATTCAGTTCCATACTGAACATTTTAAAAACAGCAGTTTGTATATCTATTCAGACATCCTTCCCTTACCTGCAAAGTGGTTCTGCGAGCTCTAAATTGTTTCCTTTTTTGTACATTTTTTGTTGTAAAAATGTTGTATATAGGGGTTACAGTTACATGAGCAAAGTAATGAGTACATTTACTATTGAGCATTGTTGCCTCCTCCTTTGTTTTCCTCTTGCCATCCCTTCCCTCCCATCTCCACAGCTATCTCCTGAACCCCCAGCTGAGGTCAGTGACTTAAGTTTTTTGTTTTTGTCTTGGCACAGGATTAGAACTCAAGTAGTAGAAACTCTACACCTTCCCTCACATTGCTACAGGTTTACCAAGATCCTGAGTTCAAATCCCAGGCTAGGAAAGAAAACTGGCAGAAATTCCAAACCAGGGGATTTTATTTTTTTGACAACCATGGAGCTTGAACTCAGGTCATGGCAAATATACCTCAGCTCTGATTGCCTTAGACTGGACTGCAGCCTCTCATCCTTAGTAAATCCTGGGATTCTAGGCAAAGAGGACTTGCATGAAGAAAAAAAAAAGTAGGACAGCACAGAAAGTGGCGAGCTGCAGAGGACTGGGGGTTTTACGTTATTTTTTTCTTGGCAGAGTGACCATCCTGAGTCTGAATGACATGGCTGTAAAAGTGGAGCTGAACTTCTATTCTTGAAGGCTGGTGGGTCATCAGGGAAGCCATAGGCCAACCTGTCAACATAGGCCCTGGGTTAAAAATCTAAGTCTTGACATCTACCAATGGCTGGACAGCACAAGAGACTCATTCCTATGCATAGGAATACTGATTGAAAGAGTAATTCGTGCATCAGTCAAATCTAAAAGTGGATGTAATAATCCTAGGATGCTGATTGATTTTAATTGATAGGTTATTAATCATGAAAAGAATAGTAAAACTTCAAAGGCAGTATAATAAATACCTACGAGTTGGTAGGAATGTAGTAGGTGTCATTCAGTCAGATAGATGGCTCTGGCACTCTTTACTAATATGTATTAATTGTATACCACCATGTGCCAATCCATGTATCACTGTTTTGGCCAAACCTGGGCTCCATCTCAGTGCCTGGGAACCACCTCACAGCTTCATTGCCTAGAGGCTACCGTGCTCACCCTTACCCATTCATGAATTGGGCCTGCTAGGCCCCGAGTTCATATCCCAGCACTATCAAAAATTTAATCTTGGAGAAAGCAGCTGAGTGTGACACATGTTTTCCTTTTCTGAGAAAGTCCTGGGTGTCAGGCATGATAGCAAACACATCTACAAATCTAGATGCTATGTGATAGGAAGTAAAAAAATGTAAAAAATGGTATAGGGGTCATCAGAGTCAGTAAAATAAATGGTAAATAAATGAATAAAACAAGAAATGAAATGAATAACCACAACAAACAGGATATTGTCTGACTATATGGAAGTATAAATCCTGTCTTTAAAATGTAAATAAAATGCATATAAGGAGTATGTTTTTCAGGACTGAGGCTGTAATTCAGGCCTAAGAAAGAGGCCTGACTTTCTTGGCTTCAAGTATGGTGTGATTCCCCTAGCCTGACAGTGCTGCCTATTTACCCAGACTTTGAGTTCAAATCCCAGGCTTGGCAGAAAAAATGGCACGAATTGCAAAACATGGAGATAAATAACTTTCATAATTGTTTAAATTGTTTTAATTTTTTAATTGTTTTACTTTTTAATTTAATTTTTTTGTTTGTTTTTGGCCATGGAAATGGCTTGAACTCAGATTGTGACAGCTCTGTCTCAGCTTCCATCACACTAGCCTGGGGTGCAGCTTCCAGAACCAAAGCCGATCCTGGAATCCTAAGACCCGAGGTCTGACAGGAGAACAAAATGAAAATGACACTAAAACAAGGCGCCAGCTGCCCATGGTAGGCGGTTTCTTGGCTTTGGTTCCTTGCATGGTGACCATCCTAGGTCTGAATGACATGGATGCCACGCACAGGTGACCTGTCATTGCTCAAGGCTGGTGGACTGTCAGGAAAGCCATAGGCCAACCCCGCAACACAGTCCCTGAGTTCAAATCCTGGTCCTGACAACTACCAATGGCAGGAGATCCCAAGAGACTCCTGCCTGTGCATAGAAATTCCGATGGAATGGTATCCAACTCATGATTGAATAGTTCGTGCAGTGGTCTGGACTCAAATTACACACAATAATCCTAGGATGCTGATTGAACTTCATTAATGGTTAATTAGGCATGAAAAGAATAATACTCCTTCAATGGAGGCATAATAACTACCTAAGACTTAGTAGGAACGTAGCAGATGTCATTGAATACTAGATACATGGCTCTGGCACTCTTTACTAATATGTATTTTTGGTGTACTACCACCTGCCTATCCATGTATGGCTATTTTGGCCACCAGTGGGGCTCGATCTCAGAGGTTGCCAAAAATTTCCTCCTGGAGTAAGAAGCCAAGTGTGACACCTGTTTTCCTTTTCTGTTAGAGTGTGGGGTGTCAGGCATGATGGAGAACAAGTCAACAAATCTAAATGCTATGTGATAGGGTGTAAACAATGTAATACATGGTTAGGTGTCATCATAGTCAAAAAAAATAAATGGTAAATAAACGAATAAACCAAAAAGTACAATGAATAACCACACCAAACATAATATAGACTGAACACTTGTCTGGAAGTTCAATCTTATCTTTAAAATACATGTAAGGACTATGTTTTCCAGGGTTGGGGCCTGAATTCAGGCCTAGGGAAGAGGCCTGACTTTCTGGTCTTCAAGCATAGAGACCTTCCCCTTCCCCTAGTTGCAAGAGTTACTCAGACCCTGAGTTCGAATCCCAGGCCTTGCAGACAAAAAAATAACACACATTCCAAGACAGGAAGCTTCATTAGCATTTTTCATATTTTTTAAAGTTCACTTGGCCTTCATTTGCCACATTTTGATTTTATAACATGAGAGTTTTTCAAAAAGGAGTTTAAACGTTTACATTTCAGCATAGCACATTGGTGTTTCCATTTTGACCATCTGCCATGAAGAGTGAGAATGAAAATGAGTACATCATTCCTCCCTAGAGGGACAATTGATGTTATTTCTATTTAGAGTTATTTCTATAACTATAAACTCTCTACAATTGTATCGTGTGAGTTTTCCTCAGTGCCTACCACAAAATAAACTAGGGAAGTCCTCATACAACAATAGGTTGGGTTTCTGAATAAAAACTCACTTTTGTGAGGACAGTAGGTACTTGTAAGCATTTTGGGAATAAAGTGAATTGTAAAATGAGAAACTAAAACATTGGGACTGGGATGTAGCTCAGTAGTGGAGTACTTGCCTAAAGAGCAGAAGACTCTGGAAGAAAAGGAAGGCAAGTTTCCGAAAGCTCAGAAGGTTAGAATTTTTTGATCTGTATGAACAACCTTCATTCTTTCTTTTTTCTTTTCTTTTTTTTTTGTCAGTGGTGGAGCTTGAACTCTGGGCTTGGCTGCCTGACTTCACCTCTTCAACTCATGGCAAGTGCTCTACGGCTAGAGCCACAGAGCCATTTCCAGTTTATTGGAGATAAGAGTCTCAAGGAATTTCCTGCCAGGCTGGCCTTGAACCTCCTTCCTCAGATCTCAGCCTCCTGAGTAGCTAGGATTATAGGCATGAGCCACCGAAGCCCAGAGCATGAACAAACTTAGATTGATTCTGAGGAAAGAAACTTGAAATACACTTTTAATAGAAATAATTTACAATGCCATGGTTAAGGCACTAATTCAGAAGTATTTATTCATTGGCTGGTTTCTTAGTTTATTTAAATATATATATATATATATATATATATATATATACATTTGTTATATATATACATATATATTATCAAAACATAACTTTGAAGTGTACCTAAAAGCATATTTGCTCATGTAAAGTCATACAACTGCACAAGCTTGATTTTTTATTTTCAGTTTGTTGGTACCATATATTAGGTGGGATGTGTGTACTGTTGTTTTGTTCTCTGTTTTTGGAGGGTTTCTCTCTGCTTTCTTCCCCTACTCCCCTCTCTCTGCACTTAATTTCAGCTTGCTATTTCTTGGCTTGATTGCTCATAGCTGATTTTCTACCACTTCAGCCCATACTTGTAGCCTGGCTTTTTGCCAGTTAATTGGAGAGGTTGTCTCTCAGGCTTTTCTGCCTGGATTGGCTTTGAAACTTCATCTTCCAGTTCTCACCTCTTGAGTAGCTGGGATTACAGATGTGAGCCACTGGGGTGTCTAGGGATGAATTCGACTTTGGTTGGTGTATTCTTTCTGTTTTTCTAAGCATGGGATCATCTACTATAGAATTTCTGTGAATGTCCTGGGTCTGAAGTAAGATATAGAATATGTATGCTAATCTGTATAGTTCTCATAAGATGTATTCAATTTAATACATGTTATAAGTGTAATAATAGTCAATATAAATAATGAATGAATGAATAGTGCAAAAAATAAAATAAATACACAGTAAAATAATATGCGATAAACATAAGTATGTAGATATCAATCATTATTTCAAATGTGGATGAATATTACTTTAACAGGACTGGGGATTGAATTCAGGCCTAGGGAACAGGCCTGAATTACTTGTCTTCAAAGATGGTGAGTTTCCCCATCCCCCACAGTGCATTATAGTTACCCAAACTCTGAGTTCAAATCCCATACCAGACAGGAAAATAAAAAGGCACGAATGCCAAGCTGGGGAGCTTCATTAGTATTTTTACAATTTTTTTTTTTCCGTGGGGCTTGAGCTCTGGCCTTGGGCGCTGTCCCTGTGCTCTTCAGCTCATGGCAAGTGCACTACTGCTTGAGCAACAGCACCACTTCTGATTTTCTAGTGCTTCACTGGAGATAAGATTCTCATGGGCTTTATAGCCTGGGTTGGATTTGAACCACAATCCTCAGCCTATTGAGTAGCTAGGATTACAGGAGTGAGCCACCGGCACCGAACTATTTCTAATATTTTAAAATTGTATTGATTGATTGATTGATTGCCAATCACAGGGCTGGAACCTCAGCTTCCATCACCCTAGGCTGGGATGGTGCAGCCTCTGGACACACAGCCTATCATGGGATGGTAGGCCTCGGGGGCTGACAGAAAAACAAAATGAATATAGCACTGAAAAATCCGCAATCTGTGGATGGTTGGCGATTTCATGGTTTTCCTTTCTTGCATGGTGACCATCCCGAGTCCAAATGACACAGCTACAACCTGTAGGTTATCCGGCACTGCTGAAGGCTGGCAGGCTGTCAGCGAAGCCATAGGCCAACCTGGACACCTAGGTCCTGAGTTTGAATCCTGGTCACGCCAGTTACAATCAGTTCATCAATCAGTCTAACAGAAAATTAGACCCAATAATCACAGGACACCGACTGATTTTAATTCATAGTTTATTATGCACTAAAAGAATACTATTGATTAAATGCAGTTCTCACTAAAGACCTGAGAATCTGTAGGAGCATAGTATGTGTCATTGAATACTAAATACACATTTCTGGCAGTACATAAATATCTACATTTATATTTATTTGTATACCATCATATGCATAGAACATTTTTGCTATTTTGGCCAAACCTGGAACTCGATCCCAGGTCTTGGGATCCACTTGGCACCTGCATGGGCTAGATGCTGCCGTGCTGACACTCACCCCTTCATGAATTGGGCCTCCTAGTCCCTCAGTCAAGGTCGCATCATTGCCAAAAGTTTCTTCCTGGTGTAAGATTCCATGTGTGCATCTGTTTTCCTTTTCTGTGCAAGTGCTAGGTGTCACATATGATGTACATATTATGTCTGCAAAGTTACATGCTATGGAATAGATTGGGACAAATGTAATAAATGTTATAGGTGTACTCACAGTCCATAAAATAAATGCTAAATCAATCAATCAATCAATAATATAATATAATGAATCACTCCAACAAACATGATTTAAAATGAATATAGAGATATAACTCAAATATTTAAAATGTCTATAAATGTTATGTTTTTCAGTACTGGTGCTTGAATTCAGGCCTAGGGAAGAGTTGAGAAGTGCGTGCATGATTCACATAGGAAATGATAGGCAAGATCTTAATTAAGACTGCATGAAGTGGAAGTGGCGCTGTAGCTCAAGTGGTAGAGCGCTCGCCTTGAGCTGAAGAGCTGAGGGACAGCGCCCAGGCCCAGAGTTCAAGCCCTACGACCGACAAAAAAAAAAAAAAAAAAAGACTGCATGAAGTGTGACAATACTTACATTAAGAAATCGAAGCATTGGGAAAGATCCAAGAATCGGTAGTCACATGGAAGATAGGATTCCAACACAGGTGGCCACATCTCCTACTCTATACAAACAGGCATTTATTAGCATATTAATTTCAGCTTATGAATGGATGAATATGTTGCTCCACCCCCACCCTGGGGCTAGATCTCAGGTCCTGGGTATGGCCTACCTTCTTAGTGGCTCACAAGTTGGTGTGCTCATGTGGACCCATTTGGCAGTTGGTTCTGCTAGGCCCTGAGTTCAAGTTCCAGCACTGCCAAAAAATTCATCCTGATGTGAGATGCCAAACCTTGCAGATGTTTTCCTATCCTGTGCAAGTCATGGGTCACAGCTAGGATCTAGAAACCATACGCAATTCTACACCCATGGGAATAGGTTGTCATCCATGTGAGCACAGTTATATATGCCATCTTATACTCAATAAAATACACAATACATAGATGAATAAGACCCAACATAAAAAGATTAACTACACTAAAAACAAGGTGCATACCACACCTGTATGTATATAGAGATCCTATGTTTAAAAGAGATGGGCTTTTCCAGTCCTGGGGATTCAAATCAGGTCCAGTACCAGGCCTGACCTTTTAATCTTCAAAGATGGTGAGCTTCCCTTCCCCCACAGTGCAACATAGTTACCCAAATGGCACAAATTCTGAGCTAGGGTTCTTCATTCATAGTTTTTTCATTTTTTTTTTAACCATACCGGGGCTTGAACTCAAGTCGTGGCAACTCTGCCGCAGCTCTGATCATCCTAGGCTGCAGTCTCTAGACCCACAGCCAGTCCTCAAACCCTTGGACTCTGGGGTTTGCTGGAAAAAAAAACCCTCAAGGGGAAAAAAAGCGGCGGTAAATTCCACCTGGTTCTTCTATGTTTATTTTCTTTTACATGGTGACCATTCTGTCTCCGAACATGGTTGCCTGCAGAGTGAAGGTGACCTGGCATGGCTGAAGGCCTGCTGGTTTTTGGGGGAGCCACAGGCTAACCAGACAATGAAGGCCCTGAGGACGAATCCCAGTCAGCCCTGTTACGATGAGGGAATGGCGGGAGATTCTGGGACACTCGTTTCCGGACTTAGGAAGAGTCATGGAATGCAATCAATCTCATCCTTGAATGAGTAGTTCCTGCTTGATGTGAGTAGGAAATGATAGGCAAGACTCATGGGGTATTGATTATTTTTAATGAAGAGTTGATGAAACATGACCATAATCATCACAGTCATGAAATGGAGGCATTGGGGAAAATCCAAGAATCATTAGTAACAAGGTAGATTGGATTCCATCACTGGTCCCCATCCTACTCTATACAAATATGTACTTACTACCTTCAGGTTATAAATAGATGACTATTGTGCTCCTCCTTCTCTCCTCCCCCTCCCCCACGGGCCTCAATCTCAGGTCCTGGGAACGACCTAGCTCCTTAGTGGCTCACAGGCTGGTTTGCTTACCTGGACCGATTTGCCTATTGGGCCTGCTCATCCCAGAGGTCAGATCCCAGAACTGCCATAAGATGAATCCTGATGTGAGAAGCCAATTGTTGCACCTGTTTTTCTGTCCTGTGAAAGTCCTGGGTCTCAGCTAGGATGCAGTATGCTATATAGGCAACTCTATATTCATGGGAATCAGTTGCCATCCATGTCAGCACAGTTATAGCTGCCATCATATTCAATAAAATACAAAATGCATCCATGACTAAGACACACAATAAAAAGAATAACTACGCTGAATGCATGATGTAAAGAGAATTCCGATGGGTAAAGTAGGTGAGTATATGATTTTTGCCAGTGCTTGGGCTTCAGTTCAGGCCCTGGGACTAGGCCTGACCTTGTATTCTTCAAGGATGGTGAGCTTCACCTTCCCCCACAGTGCAACAAAGTTACCCAGACCTGAGATGGAATCTCAGAGGTGTCAGAAAAATGGTGAGAATTCTGAGCCAGGGTGTGTTATTATTATTATCATCATTATTATTATTATTATTGCCAAGCATGGGATTTGAACTCAGTTCATGACAACTCTACCTCAGCTTTGATCACCTTAGGCTGGTGGGCTCCCTTGGGCCTGTAGCCAATCTTGATCCTACGCTCTTAAATTTGCATGAACAAATGACAGAAAAAATGTTTCAGGATGGATTTTTTATATTTTCTTCTTTTGCACGGTGACCATCCTGGGTCTGAATTACATGGCTGCAAAGGGTACTTCACCTTGCATTGGGGAAGGCTAACGGGCTATCAGGGAAGAAATAGGCCCATGCGGCAACATAGGCCTTGAGCTTGAATTCTGGTCCTGACTCCTACCACTGGGGGAGATCCCAAAATACTTGTTCCTATGCATGGGAATAACAATGAAATGTTAGCAAACTCATGATTGAATGAGAAGTCTCTGCGTGTATTGGTCTAGTCCAAAATTAGATGCAATGATCCTAGGATGATGATTCATCCTAATGAATGGTTTATTAAGCATGAAAAGAATACTATTCCCTCAATGGTGGCATAATAAATACCTAAGAGGTAGTAGGAATGTAGTTGATGTCATTGAATCCTAGGTAGATGTCTCTGGCACTCGGTACAAATATATATTTATTGATGTTCTACCACCTGTCTACCTATCTATGGCTATTTTGTCCACCCCTGTGGCTCAATCTCAGGGTCTGGAAATTCCCTGGCAGCTTCATTGGCTAGAGGTTGCCATGTTGACACACCGATTCAGGGTCTGAATTGGGTCTGCCAGGCCCTGAGTTCAGATCCCATCACTGCCAACAATTGGATCATGGAGTAAGAAGCTGAGTGTGATACCTGAGTGTGATTCCTTTTCCCTGAGAGGCCTGGGTGTCACACATGATGAAGAACATATCTACAAATCTAGATACTATGTGAATGGTTGTCATCAATATCATAAATGGAATATGTCATCACAGTCAATAAAAAAATCTCATATCTAAAATACAATTGGATCTCAAAAAATTAAATCCCCCAACAATAAATCCTGAAAGAAACAACTGCCCAATAAATAAGTGGGCTAAAGTCTTAAAGAGATTTTCTCTGAAGAGGAAAGAAGCATGTACAATAGACACATGAAGAAATGCTCAACCTCCCTAGCCATAGAAGAAATGCAAATCAAAACAACATTGAGATACCACCTCACCCAGTTAGAATGGCTATAATCAAGAACTCTAATATCAACAGATGCTGCAGGGGATGTGGACAGAAGGGAACCTTACTGCATTGTTGGTGGGAGTGTAAACTTGTTCAACCACTTTGGAAAGTAGTATGGAGGTTCCTCAAAAGACTCCACATAGAACTCCCCTATGACCCAGCAATCCCACTTTTAGGCATTTACCCAGATGTTTACAAACAAGACCACACTAAAGCTACCAGCACAACTATGTTTATTGCAGCACTATTTACTATAGCTAAGGTATGGAACCAACCCAGATGCCCCTCAGTAGATGAATGGATCAAGAAAATGTGGTATATATACACAATGGAATTCTATGCCTCCATCAGAAAGAATGACATTGCCCCATTTGTTAGGAAATGGAAAGACTTGGAAAAAATTATATTAAGTGAAGTAAGCCAGGTCCAAAGATACATAGGTCCCATTGTTTCCCTTATTTGCAATATCTAGTATATGTCTGAGTCAAGCAGAAAAGATCAGATAAGGTGATGTTAGGGAAATGAACCTTAAGATATGTACTCAAATGATTTTTCTCTCTCTTGTGATTGTTTCTAACACATTTATAAGATTATTTCTTTGTTGCTTTGTATGTCCCTCCCCCACAGTATATCCCCTGCATTCATAGTATTTGATGTAGGTATAATTTGGGGAGGGGAAAGGGAAAAACAAATCGTTTAAATAGGGATACAGGTGGACACATTGCAACAATGAGATGTACAAGTCGTTATTTTAAAAATGAACTTTACAACTTTGGTGCGGAGGGGGCCAGGGGGTGGATCGGGGAGGATTGTGGGTGGGGGCTGGGAGGAGGATGGGAAGGGATGGGAAGGGGAAAAAAAGGAGCAGGCTACAATGTTGATAAGAAATGTACTCATTATCTTGACCATGTAATTGTAACCCCTCTGTACAGTATTTTCAAAATAAAAAATGGAAAATAAATGAATAAAACAAAAATACAATAAATAACCACAATAAACAGGATGACTGACCATCTATACGTAAGTACAAATCCTTCCTTTAAAATGTATATAAATAGAATGTTTCCTGGGTGGGTACTTTAATTCATGCCTAAGGACCAGGCCTTACTTTCTTGTCTTCAAGCATGGTGAGCTTCCCCTTCATCCACAGTGCTTCAGAGTTACCCAGCCCTTAAATTCAAATTCAAAGGTAGGAGAAACAGCGTGAATTGCAAGCCAGGAGCTATTTTTTTTTTTATTCCAAACACGGTCTTGAACTCAGGTCATAGAAACCGTGCCTCAGCTTTCATCACCATTAGCTGGGATGCAGCCGCTGGAAACAAAGCCTATCCTGGGATCCTAGAACTTTAGGCTTTGTGCGGGGGGGGGGGGGGGAAGGGGGGGCGGGAGATGCACAGAAAAAAAGTGGTGGGATGGCATTTTTACATTTTCTTCTTTTGCACCGTGGCCATCTGGGTCTAAGTGATCCGGCTCAAAGGATAGTTCACCTTACATTGCTGAAGGCTTGCAGGCTACTGGGGAAGCCATAATCCCAAATAATGATTAGCCAGGCACCAGTGGCTTTCACCAGTCCTCCTTGATACTTACAAGGCTGTGATAGGAGGATTATGGTCAAAGTCACCTTAGGCAGGGAAGTCCTTGAGACCCCTGTCCAACCTCTATGCCAACAAAGCCAGAAGTAGTGCTGTGTGGCTCCAGTGGTAGAGAGCTAATCTTGAGCAAGAACAGCTCATGGACTGTGCCCAGATCCTGAGTTCAAGTTTCAGGACTGGCAACAAACAGACATACACAACAATCTGTGCAGCCATCTGGCTAAAGCAGGTCCCCTCTTGTCCCCAACTGGATTAGACAGACTTTCCTGGTAAAGGGGCTGCTGTTATCTTGACTCTGTCCATTCTGTCTGCATCACAGGATTCCAGGCACACCCCCATTCTTTCATGGTTCTTTTTGACCAATGGGATACAAGAATAGTGGCCACGCCCACATTCCATGCTTCCCAGTAGCACCAGGGTTCCCTCTGTTGGGTGACACCACTACCAGCAGTTGAGGAAAGTAGAGGTGGCTGAGTGGTGAGCAAGAGACTCCAGGTGACTTTGAGGTAGAGTAGGAAATGATGTCCTAGTCGGTGAGTGGGAGAATAGAGGATTTCCTAGAGACTGGGAATGTGGCCTGCCCAACTTTCCCGTCCTGGCGCTCAGATGTCTGAAACAATAAGAATCAATGAGAGAACTGTGGGCAAGAAACTACCACAAGGACACCAGCAGTATCCTCCCGACAGACCTGAAACATTCAAGAAAACAAAGAACACGAAAAAGAGAGGAATCCCCAAGACAAACACCACTTGCGAGCCGGATTGAATGGAGAGTCAGGCCAAAGGTGATGCCAACCATGGGCCTACCTTGCCTTTGGACACAGTCACAGCCACCAGGGTACAGAGAGTCAAGGGTCCCAATACCACCAAGGATCCACAGAGTTGCTACCTGCATGTGGTGCCCACCCTGGACAACAGAAAAGAAGAAACCAGGCACTCTGTGCCAATATCCAACCACTGAAGCAGGGAAAGACAGACCCACAGGATCAATGGAAGTAAGAGAGGGAGAAGATAGACCAGATACATGCAGCACCAAAAATGGAGGTAGAGACCCACGAGGCACCCATACAGTGGTTGGTTTCATCAGAAAGCGACTTACAATGTGCACTGGCCCAAGTGCAGCAAGCCACTGGTGACAGAGAAAGGGAGCACGAAGTTCTCACCAGCTGCCTGCAAGCTACAGAGTGGCATGTGGCAGAGCTGGAGATAGCAGCTTCTGCGGTCATTGCTGCAAACCTCCGAACTATGAGGAGTCCCTCATGGTATGTAAAGAGCAGATGCTGGTCCTGAATGAGCTGTTTTGGGAGAAAGCCCAGTGCATGCACTTGCTGTCCTAGGAGATGCTGGAGAAGAGGAGAGTTCTGCGGGAGCTGTTGTCACTCCTCCCAAAAGAAGGCACAGACAGCAGTCTCCCTATGCCAGCACAGGCTGAGCCCCCACCACCAACACTGCTTCAGACGCCTCAGGGCCTCTGGTGGGTGAAATGAGGGAGGAGCAGAGAGGTTTTGAAGAATTGCAACTTGAAGACAGCATGGAAATTGTCAGAGGAGAGGTCAGGGTTCCCGACCCCATAGTGAACTCCCCCAGGGAGCACATCCTGCCCCAGATGCCCCACATCCAGATCCGCCCACAGCTCCCAGGCTCAGGGGAGGAATGCTCCCTCACTTTCTCCTGTAGACTGATGCAGATGATGACTCTCTATGTGACATACTGACTCTCAAAAGCCTTGGCAACCACCAGATATAGGTGACCAAGTGGCTTTCTCTCAGGCCTCCATCTGCCGGGTGAAGGGAAGGATAAACTGGGGGTAGGGTAGGGCAGAGGCTGCAGGGAGTTGGCCTAAACTCAAGGGACATCTAATGGCCCATTGGTGGCCAGGAAAGAGACCCATGTTATGCTTATCACAAGGAATAAATTGTTTTCAAACCAAAAAAAAAAGCCTAAAAACAAATATTTGTTCTTCCAGCCTTGAGGCTTGAACTCAGGGCCTGGCCACTCTCCCTGAGCTCTTTTTGATCAAGGCTGGTCCCACCTCCCCTTCCACTTTTTCTGTGTGGAATAGAACCCAGGGCTTCAGGCATGCTAGGCGAACACTCTACCACTAAGCCACATTCTCAGCTAGGATGATTCTCCCCGCTCCCAAACCCATATGGCCATTCCTCAGATAAATAGGAAGTATGGGCTAGGATGAATATGAAACACAAATCTGGTTCACACCAAAATATTCCCTTGCCCCCTCTTCCCACACCCTTAGTTGAAGTTTCTCTTCTAAGATTGAGGGATAAGAGAGGGAGAGGGGAGTCCCAAGAGAGTACCAACAACAGTGGCCCCCTGAGTCCCACATCCTTCCCCACACAAGTGGTCCTCCAGATTCCAATCTTACTGTAGTGACCGCCTACTCGACCAGCGAGGAAAAACGACCACCACTCCAGGAGTCTTCTCAGATCACGCTTTATTGGAGAGCCTTTTAGTTGTAGGAGAGCTTGGGCGCGAGAGAGCGTGCACCCAAAACACAGCCGCTTATATAGGGAATTCGAACACGGGTCTTTTCTATTGTTGGTCGCCTGCCTTTTACCGTCACCAGGTGTCATGGGATTAGCTGGGGACACTACCGGGCTCGCGCACGCGCACAGCCCAGGCGTCCCGCCAAGCACCGTCTGGAGTGGTAATCCTCAAAACTGCAAGGGAGTGGGCGGAGTCTCGCCTCGGCTCCCTACAGTTCCCCCTTCTTTGTTTTATGGCAACAGGTAAGAGTAGAGGTTGGGCCTCTGTCTAAGACATTAATGAGAGGACCTTGCACTGGCCTTCGCCTGAGGGGCGCCTTCCCCAGTGATGACCAGGCCCGTCCGATGCCTTTTTTGCAGAGGTGGGATCTTGGGCATCAACCCACTTGCTACCCAGCATGCTCTTCTTGAGGAGATGGTACCCTCAAGTGCAGTGCACTTGCCTGGCACCCTGTCCCAAATTGCAAATTGCATACCTGTCCCGGTGCAATGGGATCCCCTGATCCCTCGGGGTGCTAAGGCTATGCAGAATGGTAAGGCTTAACTGCCTCTTAGGGCCAACAGCCAGATCTGGGGTGAGGATCCACTCTCCAAAGTGGCTAATGCTTGCGAGATAACAACCTTGTCCCTTCTGGTTTGGGCTCGAAGGCGACAGACCAACCATAGGCAGACCACGCATCCTCCCAAGCAGCAGGCTAAAAACATTCCGACTCCCACCCGCTCTTTGACAAAGGACACCACAGAGGCAATCCAGTCAGTAAATTGTAACAGCCCACAGCATCATTGGTTTAGCTATCACAGGGATTGCTATTAGCACTGTTGCTAACAGCAAGAAGATCAGCTGCATCTTCAAGAGGGGGTTTTTCTGCAGTCTCCACCGGCCTGGTCAGTCTCGTTGGCACCCAGTGAGGTACTTCTTGACTCTGTGGAAAAACACAAACAGCTCCCCTGGATCTCGTTATTACCGGATCCGGTCCATACCATTTATTATTAATAACATCCTTCCACATAACCATGTCTTTAGTATCCATGGAGTCTCTTGTCATATGCCGATCTGCGGCAGACTGATCGTTGTCATTTAGAATTAAAAAATTAAGGGTAAAGAGCGCAAGAGAAAGTCTTTCCCTGGGGGACGCGGACTCAGCAACTCCCCCTTTTTGTTTTTGAAGCATTTCTTTTATGCTTCTATTAGCTCTTTCCACTATACCTTGTCCTTGAGGATTGTAGGGCAATCCGGTGGTGTGGGCAACCTGCATTTGTGCGCAAAAGGCGCGAAAACCATGGGAAGTATAAGCAGGGCCATTATCCGTCTTGAGTCTAAGGGGCTTTCCCCAAGTTGCCCAAGCTTCTAAGCAGTGTATTCTGACGTGAGACACCTTTTCTCCTGCCAGAGGTGTGGCATGAATGACACCGGAAAAGGTGTCCACAGACACATGTAAATATTTCAACTTACCAAATTCCATCAGATGAGTAACATCCATTTGCCATAGGGCGTTTGGTCTCAACCCCCTGGGGTTTACCCCCACATGGGGAGGATGAAGAAAGGTAACACAAGATTTACAGGCTTTAACAATATCTCTTGCCACATGCCTGGACAAATTATATCTTTTCCTAAGGGTATTAGCAGGTACATGATACAATCTATGAAAGTCTTTTGCCAATTCTACAGGATCAGCAGCAACCAGAGCCACAGCCCGAGTTGCCTGGTCCACCAAATCATTACACTTTGCCATCGGGCCCGGCAACATAGAGTGGGCACGAATATGTCCAATATAAAAAGGATGTTTTCTGTTTAAGATAAGGGATTGAATCTGTAACAAAACATTAGAAATTGTACTGGCCTGCTTAACTGAAGCAGCAACTTCAAGAGAAGCAACGGCATTTACAACATATAATGAATCAGAAAATAAGTTAAAAGGTTGATCAAATCTTTTAAAAACTTCAAGCACAATTAAACATTCAACAGCCTGTGGGACATTCGGCCAAAAATTAAAGACTACCTTGTGTCCTTGAACAAAAAAGGCACCTTGTCCAGATTTTGATCCATCGGTAAAGATGGTTAGAGCATCAACCAAGGGCTCCTTTGAAGTGACAACAGGAAAATACACTAAATTTTTGTTAACTATGGCAAGCAGAGGATGCTTAGGATAATGATTATCAATTACATTTGGAAATGAGCAAACAAGAATTGCCCACATATCCATTGTGGCTGCTAAAATTTCAACTTGCTCACGGGTGTATGGAATAATTAATTTATCTGGAATTTTTGCAAAATGCATTAAACAATACTTTATACCCAAAATTGCCTCTTTTTTATTTTTTATTTTTTATTTTTATTTATTTTTTATTTTTATTTTTTTTCTCAGATCAAAATTGCCTGTTTAGCCACTAATTCAGGAAAATATTGAACAGTTTTTGCTCCCACAGAATCATAGCATTAATAGTTAGCCTTTGAAGCAAGGCAGTGGTATAATTGGCCGTCACTCCATAAGTCCTGACTGCCTCAACTAAATCTTTTAACTGGGAGTAGGAAACCGGCTCAAAATTTCTTTCAGCAGTAATGGGATTCTCAAAGACTGGGAAAGCGGCTGCTAATCACGACCAGGTTTTTTCTTTTATAAAGTGACTCTTCCCTGCCGGCGGGCACGGCGGGGGGGCCGACGGGTGAGGGGCAGCTCCGTTTCCTCTCCCTGGCTGCTGCGGTACTCCCACCCCTAGGGGGCGCCACCCTCCATATCTGTCTGCCACGTGCTCCGCCGCAGCCTCTTCTAACTCTTCACTATCAGCTGGATCGAGCTGCTCTCCCTCCTCCTCTAACATTTCTTCCTCTGAGTCACTCACAAGATTACTATATTCTTGGTCCCGCCCTTCCACATGTAGGGCTGAGAACCGGTTTGCTTTTAAAGAAGGGCGCGGGGGTCTCCTCGAGAGCCCCTCCCTAAAACCCTTCTCCTTTTGTGAGGGCTGCAGCCCCTCTTGCTTTAATTCTTTAGGATCCTTTTGTCTTTTTTCCCTTTTTCTTTTAGGCCTATTTTCCTCCCCCTTACTGTATGCTGACTCTGATAGACTATCCTGATGCTGCGTTAGTACTTTGCGTCCTTCCTGGATTAAATCAAACCCTCCCTCCTCGAGGCAACTGCGCACCATCAAAAAGACAAGCCACAAGGGAAGAAGCAATGCAAGCAACCAATAAATACCTAAATCTACAGTGAACAGCATACCGGGGGATATTTACCGACGTCTCCTCTCCGCGTGTTGAGTTCTGGCTCCGATTCGGCCTCTCGCGCGGGTCCCGTCCCAGGTTCGTTCCCGGGTTTCAGCACCAGTTGTAGTGACCGCCTACTCGACCAGCGAGGAAAAACGACCACCACTCCAGGAGTCTTCTCAGATCACGCTTTATTGGAGAGCCTTTTAGTTGTAGGAGAGCTTGGGCGCGAGAGAGCGTGCACCCGAAACACAGCCGCTTATATAGGGAATTCGAACACGGGTCTTTTCTATTGTTGGTCGCCTGCCTTTTACCGTCACCAGGTGTCATGGGATTGGCTGGGGACACTACCGGGCTCGCGCACGCGCACAGCCCAGGCATCCCGCCAAGCACCGTCTGGAGTGGTAATCCTCAAAACTGCAAGGGAGTGGGCGGAGTCTCGCCTCGGCTCCCTACATCTTACCTGACTCAATGTGAAGTCTACACTGTCTTTCCACCACTGCAAGGCTCAGGATGAAATAAAAGTCAGCCATGGCCTCAGCCGACACCCAAGGTGGAAGCTTCTAATCCCAGACCTACTCCCACCTCTGACTGCCCCTATTTAGGCCAGACTCACCACTCACCATTATGTTGGTGGTGATGACCTCATGGATGGATTCCAGGAAGAAGGTCTATGGCAAAGAACAGAAGCAGTAGGGTGAGCAGGGCAGAAAGAGGTGGTGATATTGCTCTGGAATCTTCCTTGGATCTCTCCCATCCAGCCAGACCCATGCTGATCCAAAGCACAGACAAGGCCAGGGGTGAGAAGAGATGGAGGAGCACAGGACTAAAGGAGGTACTGCTTTGTCTTGGAGGACTTGATTAATTCCAATTATAATTAATTCCAATTATATTTGGCCCATGCCAATCCCAAAGGCTGCATGCAATGCCTCTCCTTGTTGTTGGCCGTGAGTGCTGTCCCTGAGCTCTTTTTCTCAAGGCTGGCACTCTACCACTTGAGCCACAATGCCACTTTTGTTTTCTGATGGTTCATCGATAAGAGTCTCATACACTGTCCTGCCCAGACTGGCTTGGCACCATGATCCTCCAGATCTCAGCTTCCTGAGTAGTTAGGATGAACAGGCATGAGCCACCAGTGCCCAGTATGTGATGCCTTTTGAAGGAATCTTGGTGAGTCTGTAAAGGAGCCCCAAAGGGCTTGGATAGACCATGACCCAATCAAGGAGCTGGTATGGGGGAAGGTTGACCTTCTAGCCATTCTGTTCCCCCAAAATTGAAGATGCCAGGTGATGTTGTATACACCAAACCCCTAGGCCAGCAGCCACCAGGCTTATTGGGGAAATAGTACAGAATACTCAAAGACTGCAGTGTAGAAATCTCTGATTTTGCATGCATGTTGTGTGTGTGTGTGTGTGTGTGTGTGTGTGTGTGTGTGTGTGTGTGTGTGTGTGTGTGTGTGTGAACTAAGGGCCTAGGCTTTATCCCTGAGATTTCTTGCTGAAGGCTAGTGCTCTGCCACTTGAGCCACAGCCCCACTTGATTTTTGATGGTTAATTGTAGGTAAGAGCCTCAATGACTTTCCTCTCCAAGGTGGCTTTGAATCATGATGGGGGCCCCAGGGAAGCAAGAGTAAACACTACTCGCAAGTACTATCCCTATTGTGGGCTACTCCTGCTCCCTGGTGGCCACATACGGAACATGCAGCCCCATGCCATTATCCTTTAGAGTTCAATTTGGGCAAGTTACTAGGGCCAAGCTGACTTTTGCTCACCCTGATTGCTGATGCCAGAGCAGGTCTGTTCAACCCTAGGCCAAGAGAGCTCCAGGAAGCCTGGCTTTCCAGGGACACAAGGAAGGGAAAGGTCAGCTCCAGGTTGAGCTAATATCCTTTGCCCATGGATACCCCAACTTGTCCTTACTTATCACCATAAGACCTGTGAAAGAACAACCCCCCCAAAAAAAATTGGATCTGTGCCTCCAAGTGGTAGAGCTCTAGCATTGAACCAAAGAGCTCAGAGACAGGGCCCCCAAACTTTGAATTCAAGACCCCCAGCTGACCTTCCCCCATAAAACACAGCTTGTCTAAATGTGAACTAGTAGGATTTGTGCAGTGTTTCTGAAGAATGGTGATACTGAAGAAAGCACCCTAATTCTAATGACAGCTGAACTTGTGACATACAGCTATGTGTTGAGTCCTTCACAGGGCACCATTTGCTGGGTCCTTCCCACATGGGAGTTTTGTGCTGAGTCCTCAAAAACATGCTGTTTGCTGAGTCATCCTAAAGGATGCTATGTGCTGAGTCCCTGAGAAGATTGGGCCATTCCGGGTTTTTCAAAGGGTGCTGTATGCTGAGTCCATTACACAACGTACTATATGCTGAATCCTTCAAAAGGTGTGGTGTGCTAATGCATCCCAAAGGGTCCTGCTATGTGCTGAGCCCTTGAGAAGAGAGGGACAAGGTGTTTTTTGAGTGCTGTGTGCTGAGTCTTTTACACAGGGTCCTCTGTACTGTCCTTTAAATGGTGCTATGTGCTGAGTGCTTCCACAGTGTGGTATGTGCTGAGTCCTTCAAAATTGTTCTGTGTGCTTAGTTTTTTGGAGGATGCTGTGCACTGTGTGATTTACACAGCGTGCTTCAACACAGGGTGTGATGAGTCCCTGGGAAAGAGTGCTATGTGCTGAGTTTTTCCATGCATGCCATGCACTGAGTCCTTTACACTGGGGGCTATGGACTCCCTCCTTCAAAGGGTGCTGTGTGCTGAGTACTCTACCCAGCATACTACTTGCTGAGTCCTTCAAAGGGAGCTGTGTGCTGAGTCATTTACACAGGGTGCTTTGTGCTAATTTTGGAAGAGTGCTGTGTGCTGAGACATCCCAAAGGGTGCTATGTTCTGAGTCCTTGAGAGGTGGTTATCCCCATCTCACACACACACACACACACACACACACACACACACACACACACACACACACACACCAACACAAACACAAACACACACGAGAGTGGAGGGGGATGGAGGAGACTCTCCTCCAGGGGTGGGGCTGAGGGGAGATTCGATCCCATAGGCTGGTACTGGGGGTGGGGGGTAGTGCTGAGCTGAGGTAAGGCTGCAAGTGCCATGGTCTAGGAGCCTCAGGACCCAGTCAGGGCTGCAATTGTGGCCAGGGGTGGGGGCGGGGCATTGGGGAGCAGGCACGGGGCCCTGGGGCACACTTTTGTGGCAGCAATGGCCAGGAGCCCAAGGGGGCAGGGGTGTGTGCTCAGCAGGGGCAGGGTGGCCCAGGAGAGGAGTGTGTGGCCCAGAGAGAGCTGGGAGAAGTGCGAGCATGAGCACTAGCACCCGTGGAAACGGCTTCAGTGGCTGGCGGCTGCTCTGATCATAGTGTGGGTCCTGGGTGGGAGCACAGAGAATGCAGAGCCTGCATGGCAGGCACATTGCCACATGTAGCCCCTTGGAGGTGCCCAGCCACGGTGGCCCTGAGTCTGAGGTCCTGGTGCAGAGGCAGTGGCTGCTGAGACAGCAGCGGCCACAGGTTAGGAGGCCGCTGAGGCTGGGATGGTGGCTGAGGAGGAGCAGAAGCTGTGTGCAGCCCCACCACATGCCCAAGCTGCATTTCAAACATGGCGCTGCTGGCTTGGACCCGCAGAGCCTCTAGCAGTCACCTAGCGGAGCTGGTGCGCCCCTGGCCTGCTTGTGATCCTGACTTGGTTCCAGCCCTAGGTCCTCAGACTCCTGGCACACACCCGGAGATGCAGCCTACATCTTCTCCCAGCAGCTCAAGTGAGTGGCCGACCTGCACTCCCGCACTCCATGACCCCCCACTACTGTAACACCTCGTCCCCCACTGTACCCTTCCTCTCCACCCTCACGGACCCAGACCCTTGCCTCTCCCCTCCCAGTCCAGTCCTGCCTGTGCCTCCCCGTGCCCCACAGTCTGTCCTGGCTCTGCCACAAATGCACCCAAGGGGTGGGGAGTGGAGATGGGTGTCCACCCGGGGATCCCACCCTCATCCCTAGATGCCAGTGTCCCAGGAAAAGGGGAGCCACAGGGATGGGTGAAGAGGGGGCACCACAGAGCACCTACCCTGGAGCAGTGGGAGCCACACAGCCTTGCATCTGCATCCTTTCTCTCCCTGGTGGGAACCTGGTGGCTTTCGTCAGAGATGGGGAGCAGCACCCCACACCTCCCTTCTTAGGTCTTTTCCTTTTTGCTGGGGAGGGGGTGTTGGATACAGAAGATAGGCCCCCCTTGCTGTGTGAGCCCTTGTCTTCTGTGCTCAGTTACCCTTTCACCTGAGGACATTCCCAGAAGAGCCCACTAGAGAGGTGAGGGCACTGGGGTCAGATAGAAGGTGGGTATTTGGGAGAAAAACACACCCCCTCTGACATACACACAACCGTCCTGTACCCCCAACCCCAGCTGTCAACAGTTCTGACTGGGTGATCACATCTCCCAGTTCTGCCAGCTTCTTCTAGTGCTCCCAGTCCATCTGGTCTCCTTGTCCTCCCCAAGAATCTGCCAAGTTGCCCAGAAGTATGTAGACTGGAAGTAGGGAGTCCATCCATGTATATAGCCTTTAGGACCTCATCAAAGTCCCCAAAAACGCCCCCACCCCAGGTCAGACACCTCTCTGGAGGCACTATGACCCCCTGCTTTGTTTTCTGTCCAGGCTCTGAGGAGCCATGTGTTTCGGGACTCCTTCACCCAGTGTCCTGGCCTAGGGATTTGGTGAATGGGGAGTGAAGGCTGGTTGTTCCCAAGGGGAAGGGTCTGGCCCTGGAGAAAGGGGGAGGCAGGTTGGTGCTGCATTATTAGAGCATTGTTCCCCTTGGGTGGTTGCCCCTGGTTCTGACTAGGGAACTCCAGTGCTTGAGCTGGTACATTGCCCAGATGAGAAACCATCAAATTCAGGAGAGGCACTGCTCTGAGTCTGTGTGTTAGGTGTGTATGAGAGAGAGAGAGAAAGAGAAAGAGAGAGAGAAAGAAAGAGAAAGAGAGAGAGACAGAAAGAGAGAGAGAGAGACAGAGAGACAGAGAGAGAAAGCGAGAAAGAGAGAGAGACAGAGAGAGAGAGACAGAGAGAGAGAGAGATCATCTTTCTCATTGTACAGTCAGCATGTCTAAAAAGAGCAAAAGCATTTTTGGGGGGGTGTCCGGTTGTGGGGTCTGAACTCTAGGCCTGTGTGCTGTCCCTCAGCTCTTCAGCTCAAGGCTAGCACTCTACCACTTGAGCCACAGCGCCACTTCCGACTTTTTTCTTTTGCTTATGTGGTGCTGAGGAATCGAACCCAGGGCCTTGTGCATGCAAGGAAAGCGCTCTACAACTGAGCCACCTTCGTAGCTGGAGCAAAAGCATTTTATTTGTGTGCATGTGTGTATTTGTTGTTCTTTTTTCATTAATGCCCAGTATGAGCCCAGCCACAGTTTTTGTTTTCTCTTTCACAGTGTCATGGATCCTTTAGAGAAGGTTTCATTAGATGTTCCTTCCCACCACTTTCTTCCCCTTTCCTGCAGCCCACAGTAACTGCTGGGCCTGTGTGGGTCTCTCCTAGGAGGCCTGTGTGAACCACAGACGAGTGTGGATACCTGCCCTTCTGTCTTTAGCCAGAAGGCTCATGAGGTTACTGTGACCACAGCCGCACTCTTCCAGCCCGACAGTCGGCTCTCATGTGTATAGTTGGAGCTAATTCAAAGTTGGGAATGTGTCTGCCAAACATAATTAGGGAATGAGATAGGGGGTGTATGGCAGGGGCTGTGAAACTAGGAGGGTCTGGGAAGTGATGAACGGTGAGACATGGCAGATGGTTCATCACGACTGAGGATGAGAGGGGAATCTTACCCAGGGCATTGACGGTGTCCATGGGCATCTGATCAGGGGGCTCCAGGCCCCCAATGGTGGCATGGATTTCCTCCCAGGGCAGTGTACTGGTGGGCAGTCCTCCCTGGAGTCCTGCAGACTCCAATCTGTGTCCCTCCTGAGCTGTTTCCAGCTGGGCAATGGTAGGCAAGTGTGTTCCCCCTGCTGGAGCCTGCTTGGGATCAGGACATGGCAGTTAGCTAAGGCTTTCTGAATGCCATTTTCTGTAACCTGCTGTAGGCTGTCTGGAAGGAAAAGTGGACCCCTGACTTTGGAACCCATTAAGTTTGATTGGGACAAGTGAAATGCCAGCTTTTCCAGGGTTTTTTTCTTTTTTCTTTTTTCTTTTTTGTCAGTCGTGGGGCTTGAACTCTGGGCTTGGGAGCTGTCCCTCAGCTGTTTAGCTCAAGGCAAGCACTCTACCACTTGAGGTACAGTGCCACTTCCGGTTTTCTGGTGGTTTTATTGGTGATAGGAGTCTCATGGCCTCACCTGCCCGGGCTGGCTTTGAACCGCGATCCTCAGATCTCAGCCTACTGAGTAGCTAGGATTTTAGGCGTGAGCCACCAGCGCCCTGCAAGGGTTTTTTTCTTGAAGCTGGCAATTTCTACTTAACACCTGGGATTCTGGGTCAAATTAGGTGGACCATTTCAGCCACCAAACAATGACGGTCAAAGCGGCACAGGCAGAGTTCCCAAGCCAGATGGTTTCCTGCTACGAACATCGTGCCTTAACTGCCTTTCTCCGGCAGCTGCTGATTCTTCTCCGGCTCTCTCTAGGGTGACCACCACAGTTGAGGATGTCTTGGGGAGCAGAGATTGTGACCTCGCCATCCGCAGCCTGTCAGCTGTGAGCAGAGACAATTCCCAGCACTTGCACTGGAATCTGGGAGATTCAGAGACCTGGAATGCCTCAAGGATCCTTTCTCTGCAACATGAAACTTGGGGGCCAGATCTAGTGGACCATCCTGTCTGCCCCAGGGAGTGGAGAGGAGGCCCATTGAGCCTGGCGTTCACCTCACAGCAACCTTGTTCAAACCTGAGTGGGGAGTGGAGTGCCACAGAGCTGGTCAGTGGCTGGACAGAGATCTTTGAGAAGATAGACATCCCAGAGGCCCTGGAATCCAGTGAGGACATCATGGCTCATGTCCTTGGAACCAAAACAGTTAAGTGCGGTGACACCAGGAGGGTGGGAAGAGGGAGGAGGGAGAACTGTTGGAGAGCTACTTCAGGCTTTGCCCCCACCCAGGATGCTTACCTGAATTAGATGGGACTTGTCTGTAGTATTGTCATAGACAGATGCTCATTTATTTATCCAACATACCGTTACAGCATGTGCCAAGCCCGGGGCGGGGGGGGGGGGGGGTCATACACGATGAAAGTTTCCAGTGCTAGTTCCACAGCACATGAAGAAATCTTGGTTTGGGCTGGATACCATTGCTTCACTCCTGTCATCCTACCTACTTAGGAAACTGAGATGGGAGGATTGAGGATTAAGGCCCATGCAGGAAATCCTATAAGACTAACTAACTACCAAACTAACTACCAACTAACTACCAACTAACTACCAAAAAGAAAATGCCAGAAGTGGATGAGTGGCTCAAGCCATAGACTGTTGGCCTTGAGTAAAAAGGCTCAGGGACAGCACCCAGGCTCTGATTTCAAAGCCTAGGGGTGACACAAAGAGAGGAAAGAAAAAGAGAGGAGGGAAGGATGGAGGGAGAAAAGGAGAAAAGGAAGGAAGAAGGGAGCATGCAAGTCTTGGTTTGGAGTCCCTGGATCAAGGGAGCCAACCATTCACAATCTCTGTGGGGACAGTCTCAGAGCCTAAAGTCAGTATGTAGGACCAATCCACTGTCCCCTCAGCAATTTCATGACATCCTGGATCTGAGTTGTCGGCCACTGCAGAGGGAAACAGCCTGGGGTAGAACCTAGGGCTCAGGGTGGATCACCGAGTTTCAATCTCCCCTGGCTCACTGAGTTTATTTTCTGGTCAGATAAGAAGAAATTGTCCAAAGGCTAGGGAGGATAAGGTGAGGGAGTGTCCAGAGGGGGGTGGCAAGGGATAAGCAGGAACATGAAGAGGGAGGATGATCCCAGATCAGGTGTGTCAGGCCATTGAAGCCATGACCTCACCTGACAACCTAGACCATCCGAGATAGAGCCTTCAACCCAGCCACATGGCTATTAAAAGTCCTGGCACTCTGGGTTCACCGTTGACGACCTCGCTGTCGTCCACTGCAGGATGCCTGTGCAGTACATCCTTGGGGACTAGAACTTTTGTTGGCTCAATCTGAAGATGACACTCCCAGTGTTCATTCCTTGACCAGAGACAGAGGTAACCAGACCACTGGCACAGGACAGCCAGGGAATGAGGGCAGGAGTCAGACCCGTGTTGCCCCCAGACTTCCTCTTAGGGCACTCTAGGGCCCGTGAATACCATTCTCAGAGGTAGAGGTGGGTCTCCTTGCTGGCTCAGCCTTTAGTCTAGATAGCAGATGAGGGATTTAGAGAGGGCCGACTGAAGGTTGAGGCTGGTGAGAATAGCAGAGGCACTGGGCTCTGAGCAGGGTTGTTTCTTTGAGGATACTCAAACCCAGGAATATTACTGAGATGGATCAGCCTTTTTCTCCTTCTCAAGAGAGAGGGACCTAGAGCCCTCCAGTCTGTATCAATTGGCTGAGAAATTCATTCATTCCAATATCCTTTGGTTGGATAACTAGATCTCACCTGACTGCCCAGTGTCAAGGCAGGACAGTGAGAGATCTTGACTCCTTGATGAGGTCATGGGATTCTCAGTATGAGATCGTACTTGAATGTCCTGACTTGTTTCATGGTCAGTCCCATCTAAGACTGCCATGATCTAGGACATAGAGTCTAGAGAATCAGCAGGATGGAGTCTATTCTGTGAGTCTGTAGTATTATGTGTGAGCTTTGAGCTCCCGTGTGCTCACCTGCTTCCCTTTTTTTGGTGGGTCTATGCTAGAAAAAGCTTAAAACTAGGGCCTGGGTCCCATCCCTTGTTTCATGCTCAAAGCTAGCACTCTACCATTTGAGCCACAGCTCCACTTGCAAGGTTTTTGGGTGTTTAATTGGAGATAAGAGTTCTCAATGACTTTGCTGCTTATCCTCCTGAGAGGATAAGATGACAGGCATGGAAAAGCATCTTTGGCAGGGTGCCAGTGGCTCATGGCTGTCATTCTAAGTCCTCAGGAGCTGAATCTTAGGATCATGGTTCAAAGCCAGCTTGGGCAGGAAAGACCCTCAGACTCTTCTCTCCAATAAAGCAACAGAAAACCGGAAGTGGTGCTGTGGTTCTAGTAGTAGCGTGCTGGAATTGAGCCTAAGAGCTCAGAGATAGCACCCAGGCCCAGAGTTCAAGCCCCACAACCAACAAAAAGAAAGAAAGTAAAACATCTTTGCCTGCAAAGGACATTGGAGGTGTGTTTGTGTGTGTATGTGTATGTGGGGGGTGTGGTAGACATTTAGCGCCCTGCTCATTCATCGTTTTAAATGGATTGTCCCAAACTCTTAGTTCATGTCAGCTGATTCTTGACCACAGGTGAAGCTCTGGGTTGGATGTCGACCATCGGACCTCAGTCTCCTCATGGGACAGTTGTGAGGAAATAAGAGACTAATACAGAGGGATCTTTGGAGCAGTGCCAGGCACAGAGGGAGCAGGTGTCAGATACAGTTCTCAACAATTCTGTGAGCATATAACAGGAAGTTAGCAAAAAGGGCTCAGATGGCGTCTGTTTTTAATAGTGCAACAGGTGTGGGAATATGAAACAAAACCTGTCTGTCATTCATCATTACCCTATTCCCATGAGGAAGGGATCCTTCACTCTATTCATTTTTCCAGCTGGGGAAAATGAGTCATGGAGAAGCCAGGTGACCTACTCATGACCCCTTGCTGACATGAAGCTAGGCCTGATTTCTCTGCCATGCTTCCTAGGACTGTGGGTGTTATTCAGTCCACTACTTGTGGTGGGAAGTACACTTCTTGTCATTTGTGGGGTTTGAATTCTGGATCTGGATGCTGTCCCTGAACTCCTCAGATCAAAGCTAGCGCTCTACCATATGAGCCACTGCATCACTTCCGGTTTTCTGTTGGTTCTTTGAGGATAAGTGTCTCACAGATCTTCCTGCCAGGGCCAGCTATGAGCCATGATCTTCACATCTCAGCCTCCTGTGTAGTTAGGATTATAGGCCTGAGCCACTGGCACCTGGCTTAAATGTAATTCTTATCTCCCATAAACCACCTCCATCCCCAAACCCACACATAAGTCAGATGTGCTGTGGCTCAAGTGGTAGAGCCTCAGCCTTAACAAAAGAAGCTCAGGGATGAATTGGGCCTTGTAGGTTGTGAGTGCAGATGCCAGCACTCACAAAAATTGATTCATAGAGTAAGAAACTCTTGGTGACACAGGTTTTCCTTTGCTGTGAAAGTCCTGGCTGTCAGGTGTGAAGTTTCACACATAGGCAAATCGATCCTATGTAATAAATGTAATAAATAGTCCATGTTTAAGAACAGTCAAGAAAATAAATGGTAAATAAATGAATAAAAAAATGAATAGATACACTAAGCACAATATGGTGTCAATATTTGGGGCTCAATCTCAGGGCCTGGCAACAACCTGGCAGCTGAATTGGCTAGAGCCTGCTGTGCTGGCAGCCACACATAAATGAATTGAGCATTCTAGGCCCTGAGTTTAAATCCCAGCACTGACAATAATGTAATCAAAGAGTGGGAAGCCTAGTGTGACACATGATTTTCTTTTCTTTGAAAGTGCTCAGTGTCAGGTAGGATGTATAATTTGGATGCAAATCAATATGCTATGTAAGTAGAATGTCACAAAGGTAAAAGAAGTCATAGATGGAAGAATTGTCACTACAATAAATGATAAACAGATTGAATAAGTAATGAATCATTCTAGGATAAAATTAGATGAGGGAATTATAGGATGTGGATTAAGTTTAATTAATATTTTATTAAGTATTAACAGAATAAAAATTGCATGGAGACATAAATACCTAATAATTGGTAGTAGTACATGATGCATAATTTAATAACACATAGACATCTGTCTCATTCTATAAAATATTTAATTATATGTATGGATGTATGTACATATATGATAAACAATAACAGGATACTGAGTATTAATTAATGCTTTATTAATTGTTAGCTGGGACACATCAATAAATGGAGATATAATTTAATACCTAATAATTGATAACAATATTATCTATAATGTAATAATATAAACATCTCTCTTTTGTCTATATAATATTTATATACAACAATCTATCTATTTATACCTCCTTTACTCCTGGGGCTCTGTGATTGAGTGCTCCCCTAGTGAACACAAAGCCCTTGGTTTGATTCCTCAGTGTCACATAAGCAGAATACCAGGAAGTTTTGCTGTCTTTCAATCAATTGAGTGCTAGCCTTGAGCACAAATGCTTAGGGAGAGTGTCTAAGCCCTTACTCAAGCGCCACCACTGCCACCAAAAAATGGTAGAATGTTCTAACTGCAATTATAGAAGGACAGGACTTCAAATACCACAACACGGAACAAGATAGGAGTCTGGCACTGACAGTTGCCACCTAACCTGACTTAGGCATATGTAAACAGCTGCAACTGAGCTCCACAGAAGCAGATGCTGCTGGCTTACCCCCATCATCCTGGCTGCTTGGGAGCTTTAAAACCAAGCCCTGGTAGGAAGTATGTGAGACTCTTGGAGATGTGGCTCTAAGTAGTAGAGCCTTAGCCTTGAGTAAATGTTATTAGAACAGCATCCCCATGCGTTGAGTTCAAGCCCGATGGGTAGCCAGCCCCCCCCCAAAAAAAAACCACCCCACTAAACCATTAGATGTGAACTTGTGTGATTTGTGAAATGTTCCTCAAAGAATGGTGACACTGATGAAAGCATCCTATTTCTAATGACAGCTTGTGGAATGGAGCGATGTGCTGAATCCTTCATAGGGTACTCTGTGCTGAGTCTGGCACAGGGTGCTGTGTGCTGAGTTCTTCACAGGGTGCAGTGTGCTGAGTCCTGTATTGTGTGCTGAGTGCTCAGTCTTCACAGGATGTTGTGTGCTGAGTCCTTCAAAGAGTGCCATCTGCTGTGTCCTTCACAGAGTGCATTCTTTCATATGGTCCTTGTAAGAGCTACACAACTGAGATGATTATGCAGACAAGAATATTGAGATGCAGGTATGTCCCCATGGCAGAGACAAAATTATGTATTACTGAAGAGTGGGTGAGTTGTCTACTGCAGACAATTGTTTTGTTTTGTTTTTTCACAGTCATGAACCTTGAACTCGCGGCATAGGCACTGACCCTTACCTCTTGGACACATGGCTAGCACTCCAACATGTGGAGCCAAGGACCCACTTGCAGTAGAGTGTCACAGCCTAGGGTTCTATAGCTGAGGTCTGTCAGCCTGCCTTCTCAGGAAGCTGAGATCTGAGGATCTGGCTTGCAAACTATGCCAGTCACAAAAGGTCCCATGAGAATATTATCTCCAATTCACCACTAAGAAACCTGAAGTGGAAGCTGGATGCTTGTCACTCATGCTTGTCATCCTAGCGCCTCAGGAGGATGATATCTGAGGATCATGGTTCAAAGCTAGCCTGGGCAGGAAAGTCCTCGAGACATTTAGCTCCAATGAACCATGAGAAAACCTGAAATGGTGCTTTGGCTCAAGTGGTAGTGCACAAGACTTGAGGGACAGCACCCAGTCTCAGACTTCAACTGCTACAACCAACAACAACAAAAAAGAAAATAACAAACCTGAAGAAGAGGGCTGGGAATGTGCCTAGGGGTAGAGTGCTTTGCATCTATGACACTCTAGACTTGATTTCTCAGGTACACATCAGTAAAAAAAGCATGAAGTGTCTCTGTGGCTCAAGAGGGAGAGGGCTATTCTTGTGCAAGAGAAATTAGGTACAGTGCTCAGGTCCTGAGTTCAAGCTCCAGGACTGGTATATGTGTGCACGCACGCACACACACACACCCACACACAGACCAGAAGTAAAAGCTGTGACACAAAACGGTAAAGGACTGGGCTCCTACACTGAGCTCACGGTCAGCACCCAGGCCCTGTGTTCAACCCCAAAACCTTGCCACCCAGGGGTCAATTAGGAGAAGTCAAAGGTTTCAATACCTAATGTGCTTCAGCAGTCCTAGATGACAGGAAGCATGGTGAGATCAGACATGTGCTTGCATTTCCAAAGCTTCCGGAAAGCTAGCAGAGGCATCATAAGCCCATCATCGGCCTCAATGAAACATTTCTTGAGGTTAAGTGCCCTAGTTGTCTGCCAGAAGGACTCCTGAATTATATTGAGCACTGTATCTGAACACCAGAATATAGTCTTACAAAGGCAGGATTAGTGCTGAGAACTTGGCCTACCAAAGGAGGTGGCACAAACGCAGGCTTCCTGTTAAAACAGAGCACTGGGGAGAGAGATAGTTTGGGGTACAAAGAGGCCTTTTTGTCCTGACCTTCAGAGCCTGTCCACACTCATCCTCACTAATTGGCCCAGATGTAGTTGTTTCTTACACAGCTGTACAGGATTGAGGCCTTTTGTCTGCCTGTCCAGACAATGAGAGAGACTTCTTCCAGCAGGCCTGGGAGGCAGAGAAACCCTGAGGCTGCACTGGGAACTGTGAGGGGAGCCCAGGAACATGCACTGTCATGAAAGCAGTCTCTGTGTTATGAAATCATTGTATTGAAAACAAATTTTCTAGCTTGGTGCCTTTCATCATAGCTACTCTGGAGCTTCACCTATGGGAATACATCCACACATACACAAAGACATGGAAGCAGGTCCTGGGGTTGAACTATGAGCATAGGCATTGTCCCTGAGTTACTTTTGCTCAAGGGTATTGCATTAACGTTGAGCCACAGCGCCACTTCTGGGTTTTCTGTGATCTCTTAGAAATAACAGTGTCTTGGACTTTCCTATGCTGGCTGGATTCAAACTCAGATTCTCTACATTTCAGATTCTGTACATGTCAGCCTCCTGAGGAGCTAGGAATATAGTCAGCAGCCACTGGCACCTGCCTTTCTTTTCTTCTTCATTTTTTAATCTGGACAATCTGAGTACTTAACAGCATCATTCCAATGCTTTGAATTTATATGTAAACTACCCAATGTTCTTTATAGGTGCTTTCTCTGAGAAGGATTTTCTCTCCTCCTCCTCTGGCCACAGGTTTGAAGCCAAAAGTGAGAAAAGAGTGTGACATGATTTTGGCTGCAAATGTCCACAGGACATGCCAGTTCAATCACTTAGCATTGAGCTGCAGTGAATTTACGGTCTCAGGATGAGAGGACCAAAAGCTGGAGTGATCCTCATGCTTTCTGTATTGCTCCCTAGGCCTATGAAATTTTCTAATAAGTGTGAGTGTTTTCTGTCTCCAACCTTAAGTATCTAGAACACACTAGAAGCATCATCATGTTTCCGTTTTTCTCTAGTACCCCTCAAGATTTTGACTAAGGGTTTGTGTGGAGCAGATCCTTGGTGAATCCTGAGGAAAGAAACTTGAAGTCTCCTAAGGAGATCTCAGTTCAAAGCCCACCCAAGCAAGAAAGTCTGTGAGACTCTTATTTCCAATAAACCACCAGAAAAACAGAAGTGAATCAGTGGCCCAGAGGGTAGAGTTCCAGCTTTGAGAAAGAAAGCTGAGCAGGAGATACAAGCCAATCCAGGCAGGAAAGCCTGGCAGACGCTTATGTCCAGTTAACGACCAGATGGCCGGAATTGGATCTGTGGCAGTGGCAGAGTCTCAGCCTTGAGCAAAACAGCTGAGATACACATAGGGCCTGAGTTTAAGCCCTGGGATGTCCACCAAAAAAATTCAAAAAGAGAAGGCCAAGTTTATGTATGAGTGTCCTACCTACTTATGTGTGTATATTACCTCCCTAAGTGCAAACAGATTGTATGCAATGCTTTTCCTTTTATGTACAGATTTATTTTTCAGACAGGCTTGTTGCACATACTGCATCATTCTCTTTTTTTCAGGTCCATGGTTTTGCTCTTCCAGAGTTCCAGGCCTGTGTCCTTATATGGTGCACACTTAAGATCTCAGCAGCCTTTATTTACATTTTATTATGAGACCAAGGCAGGAACCGTCACAAATCAGGCAGGGAAAGAGAAGATCAGGGTTTTTGAAATAACTGGTATTCAGAAAATTAAACTTGGGGGATGTAAAATGGTAGCATACTTATGTAGAAACTACCATTAAGAAAAAGATGAGAGGGTTGGGAATGTGGATTAGTGTGAGAGTGCTTGCCTAGCATGCAAGAAGTACGGCATTTGATCCCTCTGTAGCACATGCACAGAAAAAGCCAGAATTGGTGCTGTGGCTCAAGTAGTAGAGTGCTAGAGACAGTGCCCTGGCCTTGAGTTCAACTCAAGTACAAGTAACTTCTCATCACCAAGGGAAACCCAGGAAGCTCTTGAACATCTGCCCTTTCAGAAGTGGAAGTCAGAGTGTCATAGACTTTCCTGCCCTGCCTGGCTACACCCTGTGATCTTCAGACCTCAGTCTCCTGAGCTAGGGGATGGGTCTTAGCTACTGGTGCTCTGCTAGGTCAGAAGTGTAATGACATTGACAATACAAGTCAATTGTTTATCACAAAGGGCTTGGGGAACATATTAAGCCTTTCAACAATGGGCCTTTCAGAACCCTGCAGGACACAAGGTTATAATGCTAGAGTCTGAGAGGCTGGGCAGATGGATCTGCTAAACTTGAACCTTGAGCTCTGACTCCAATTCTGGTGTACATCAGAGTTCATTTTCCAGAGAATGTTCTCCTAATTAGCAAATAGGAAAAGTACTTTGATTAACTCTCACTTTTTCCCATTGTGTGTCTCAAACTCAAGCTTGGGCACTGTCCCTGAGCCCTTCATCTCAAGGCGAACACACTACCACTTGAGCCACAGTGCCATGTGGGGCCTTTTGGTGGTTCGTTGGTGATCCGATTCTAACAGGCATTCCTTGCCTAGGCTGTCTTTGAACTGTGGTCTTCGGATCTCAGCCTCCTGAGAAGATAGGGTTCCAGGTATGAGCCACTGACATCTGGCCTATTGGTTTTGCCAGTGCTGGGGCTTGAACTTAGGGGCTGGGTACTGTCTCCGTGCTTCTTTTTCTCAAGGCTTGTGCTCTACCACTTGAGCACTCCACAGCTTCTGGCTTTTTCTGAGTTTGTGGCACTGAGGATTCAAACCCTGGCATTCATGCATGCTGAGCGAGCTCTCTACCACTAAGCCACATTCCCAGTCCCACCCTTACAATTTTATCTCTCAACTTGCCTATCCTCAAGGAAAGGCTTCTGAGTATAAATCATCTAAAGAAATCCCTATAGGAAGGTATTAAAGATAAACAAGTCACAGCTCATATTTGAGAGAGACTGTAAACATGTGAAGGCTGTGACAAATGCCTCCATTTAATTTTGTATCAGGTTTCAACACTTAATAAAGTATTAATGAAAAATGAGTCAATGTCCTAAATTATACTGTGTAATTATATAATAGATGTGCAAAATGTAATGAATATTATGTGTATAATAATACTAATACAATAAACAATAAGTAAATGAAAAAAATTGGAAATACAGAAATACAAAATCAATCATAAAAATCACAGTTTGTAATAAACATACACATGTAAAATGTAACATATATTACACATGTACATAAATATTATTTTCCACTATAAGGACTTAATTTAGAACCTGGGAATTGTACCCTGAATTTCTTTTCCTCAAGGACAGTGAGCTTCCCCTTCACCTACGATGCAAAAGAGTTACCCGGATGGTAAGATCAAATCCCAGCAGTGGCAGAAATACTAACCCCAGTTCCAAGACAGTGAGAATTACTTTTAATAGATGCAATTATGTTTATTCAGTTCCAAACTGAATATTTTAAAAGCAGCAGTGTATAATCTTGTATATCTATTCAGACATGCTTCCCTTACCTGCAAAGTGCTTATCTGAGCTCTAAGTTGTTTCCTTTTTTGTACATTTTTTGTTGAAAAATATTGTATAGAGGGATTACAATTACATAAGCAAAGTAATGAGTACATTTACTATTGAGCACTGTTACCTCCTCCTTTGTTTTCCCCTTGCCATCCCTTCCCTCCCACCTCCACAGCTACCCTCCCACTCCCCAGATGAGGTCAGTGACTTAATTTTTTGTTTTTGGCTAGGCACAGGATTTGAACTCAAGTAGTAGAAACTCTGCACCTTCCCTCACATTGCTACAGATTTACCAAGATCCTGAGTTCAAATCCCGGGCTAGGAAAGAAAACTGGCAGAAATTCCAAACCAGGGGGATTATTTTCAATTTATTTAAATAATTTATTTATTTATTTATTTATTCTTTTTTTTTGCCAACCATGGAGCTTGAACTCAGGTTGTGGCAAATATACCTCAACTCTGATTGCCTTAGACTGGACTGCAGCCTCTCACCCATAGTCAATCCTGGGATCCCAGAGGGTTTGCAGGAAGAAAAAAAAAAGTGGGACAGCACAAAAAGTCCCTAGCTGCAGAAGACTGGAGGTTTTACGTTATTCTTTTCTTTACAGGGTGACCATCCTGAGTCAGAATGACATGGCTGCAAAGTGGAGCTGAACTGCTATTCCTGAAGGCTGGTGGGCCATCAGGGAAGCCATTGGCCAACCTGTCAATATAGGCCCTGGGTTAAAAATCTAAGTCCTGACACCTACCAATGGCAGGACATCACAAGACACTCGTTCCTATGCATAGGAACACTGATTGAAAGAGTAGTTCGTGCATCAGTCGAGCCTAAAAGTGGATATAATAATCCTAGGATTCTGACTGATTTTAACTGATAGTTTATTAAGCATGAAAAGAATAATATTACGTCAAAGGCAGTATAATAAATACCTTAGAGTTGGTAGGAATGTAGTAGGCGTCATTCAGTCAGATAGATGGCTCTGGCACTCTATCAATATGTACTAATTGTATACCACCATCTGCCAATCCATTTATCACTGTTTTGGCCAAACCTGGGGCTCCATCTCAGTGCCTGGGAACCACCTCACACCTTCATTGGCTTGAGGCTGCCGTGCTCACCCTTACCCATTCATGAATTGGGCCTGCTAGGCCCGGAGGTCGGATCCCAGCAGTGCCAAAAGTTTAATCTTGGAGTAAGAAGCCAAATGTGACACATGTTTTCCTTTTCTGAGAGAGTCTTGGGTGTCAGGCATTATAGTGAACACATCTACAAATCTAGATGCTATGTGATAGGAAGTAAACAATGTAATAAACCATATAGGGCTCAAAGAGTCAATAAAATAAATGGTAAATAAATGAATAAAACAAGAAATGAAATGAATAACCATACCAAACATGATATTGTCTGACTATATGGAAGTATAAATCCTGTCTTTAAAATGTAAATAAAATGCATATAAGGAGTATGGTTTGCAGGACTGAGGCTTGAATTCAGGCCTAGGAACAGGCCTGACTTTCTTGACTTCAAGTATGGTGTGATTCCCCTAGCCCCACAGTGCTGCCTATTTACCCAGATCTTGAGTTCATATCCCAGGCCTGGCAGAAAAAATGGCACGAATTGCAAAACAGGGAGATAAATAATTGTTTTAAAATTTTTTTAAATTGTTTTAATTTTTTTAATTTAATTTTTTTGTTTGTTTTTGACCATGCACGTGGCTTGAACTCAGATTGTGACAGCTCTGTCTCAGCTTACATCACACTAACCTGGGGTGTAGCTTCCAGAACCAAAGCCGATCCTGGAATCCTAAGACCTGATGTCTGACAGGAAAACAAAATGAAAATGACAGTAAAAAAATCCGCAAGCCGTACATGGTAGGCGGTTTCTTGGCTATGGTTCCTTGCAAGGTGACCATCCTAGGTCTGAATGACATGGATGCCACGCCCAGGTGACCTGTCATTGCTCAAGGCTGGCGGACTGTCAGGAAAGCCATAGGCCAACACTGCAACACAGGCCCTGAGTTCAAATCCTGGTCCTGACACCTACCAATGGCAGGAGATCCCAAGAGACTCCTGCCTGCGCTTAGAAATTCCGAAGGAGGGGCTGGGAAAGTGGCTCAGTGGTAGAGTGCTTGGGTTGCATGCCTGAGGCCCTGGGTTCGATTCCTCAGCACCACATAAGCAAAAAGAAGAAAGCCAGAAGTGGCGCTGTGGCTCAAGTGGTAGAGCACTAGCCTTGAGCTGAAGAGCTGAGGGACAGCACCAAGGCCCAGAGTTCAGGCCCCATGCCTGCAACCCCCCCCCCCCAAAAAAGAAAGAAATTCCAATGGAATGGTATGCAACTCATGATTGAATAGTTCGTACAGCAGTCTGGACTCAAATTAGATGCAATAATCCTAGGACACTGATTGAACTTAATTAATGGTTAATTAGGCATGAAAAGAATAATACTCCTTCAATGGAGGCATAATAACTACCTAAGACTTGGTAGGAATGTAGCAGATGTCATTGAATACTAGATACATGGCTCTGGCACTCTGTACTATTATGTATTTATTGGTATACTACCACCTGCCTATCCATGTATGGCTATTTTGGCCCACCCTGGGGCTCAATCTCAGAGCAAGCCAAAAATTTCCTCCTGGAGTAAGAAGCCAAGTGTGACACCTGTTTTCCTTTTCTGTGAGAGTGCGGGGTGTCAGGCATGATGGAGAACAAGTCTGCAAATCTAAATGCTATGTGATAGGGTGTAAACAATGTAATACATGGTTAGGAGTCATCACAGTCAATAAAATAAATGGTAAATAAATGAATAAAACAAAAAGTACAATGAATAACCACACCAAACATGATATAGACTGAACACCTGTCTGGAAGTTCAATCCTATCTTTAAAATACATGTGAAGACTACGTTTTCCGAGGTTGGGGCCTGAATTCAGGCCTAGGGAAGAGGCCTGACTTTCTGATCTTCAAGCGTAGAGAACTTCCCCTTCACGCAGAGTGCAAGAGTTACCCAGACCCCGAGTCAAATCCCAGGCCTTGCAGACAAAAAAATAGCACACATTTCAAGCCAGGGAGCTTCATTAGCATTTTTCATATTTTTTAAAGTTCACTTTAAGGTTCACCTTTATTTGATACATTTTGATTTTATAACATGAGAGTTTTTTAAAAAGGGGTTTAAACGTTTACATTTCAGCATAGCACATTGGTGTTTCCATTTTGAACATCTGCCATGAAGAGTGAGAATGAAAATGAGTACATCATTCCTCCCTAGAGGAACAATTGATGTTATTTGTACTTAGAGTTATTTCTATAACTATAAACTCTCTGCAATTGCATCGTGTGAGTTTTCCTCAGTGCCTACCACAAAATACAGTAGGAGAGTTCTCATACCACAAAAGGTTGGGTTTCTGAATGAATACTAATTCTGTGAGGACAGTAGGTACTTGTAAGCATTTTGGGAATAAAGTGAATTATAAATAGAAAAAAAAAAAAAACATTGGGACTGGGATGTAGCTCAGTAGTGGAGTATTTGCCTAAAGAGCATAAGACCGTGGAAGAAAAGGAAGGCAAGTTTCCTAAAGCTCAGAAGGTTAGAATTTTATGATCCATACGAACAAACTTCTTTCTTCTTTTTTTTTTTTTTTTGTCGGTGGTGGGGCATGAACTCTAGGGTTCGCTGCCCACCTTCAGCTCTTCAACTCATGGCAAGTGCTCTAATGCTTGAGCCACAGTGCCATTTCCGGTTTATTGGACATAAGGGTCTCACGGACTTTCCTGTCCAGGCAGGCTTTGAACTCCCATCCTCAGATCTCAGCCTCCTAAGTAGCTAGGATTATAGGTGTGAGCCACTGTCACCTGGTGAATGAACAAACTTATTAAAGATTGATTCTGAGGAAAGGAACTTGGAATACACTTTTAATATATATAATTTATAAAGCCATGGTTAAGGCACTAATTCAGAAGTATTTATTCATTGGCTAGTTTTTTAGTTTATTTAAAGATATATATATATATATATATATATATACACATACATTTTTAATATATCTACATAGATATTATTAAAACATAGCTTTGAAGTGTACCTAAAAGCATATGTGCTCATGTAAAGTTATACAACTGTACAAGCTTGATTTTTTTTTTTTCAGTTTGTTGGTGCCATAAATTAGGTGGGATGTGTGTACTGTTGTTTTTTTCTCTGTTTTTGGAGGATTTCTCTCTGCTTTCTTCCGCTATCCACCTCTCTCTGCACTTTAATTCAGCTTGCTCTTTCTTGGCTTGATTGTTCATAGCTGATTTTCTACCACTTCAGCCATACCTGTAGCCTGGCTTTTTGCCAGTTAATTGGAGATGTCGTTTCTCAGGCTTTTCTGCCTGGATTGGCTTTGAAATTTCATCTTCCAGTTCTCACCTCTTGAGTAGCTGGGATTAAAGATGTGAGCCACTGGGGTGCCTAGGGATGAATTCGACTTTGGTTGGTGTATTCTTTCTGTTTTTCTAAGCATGGGATCATCTACTATAGAATTTCTGTGAATGTCCTGGGTCTGAAGTAAGATATATAATACATATGCTAATCTGTATAGTTCTCATAAGATGTAATCAATTTAATACATGTTATAAGTGTAATAATAGTCAATATAAATAATGAATGAATGAATAGTGCAAGAAATAAAATACATACACAGTAAAATAATATGCGGTAAACATAAGTATGTAGATATTAATCATTATTTCAAATGTGGATGAATATTACTTTAACAGGATTGGGATTGAATTCAGGCCTAGGGAACAGGCCTGAATTGCTTGTCTTCAAAGATGGTGAGTTTCCCCATCCCCCACAGTGCATTAGATTTACCCAGACTCTCAGTTCAAATGCCAGGCCTGAGAGGAAAAATAAAAGTTTTGAATGCCAAGCTGGGGAGCTTCATTAGTATTTTTACAATTTTTTTTTCGTGGGGCTTGAGCTCTGGCCTTGGGCACTGTCCATGCACTCTTCAGCTCAAAGCGAGTGCACTACCGCTTGAGCCACAGCACCACTTCTGGTTTTCTAGTGCTTTATTGGAGATAAGAGTCTCATGGGCTGTACAGCCTGGGTTGGATTGAACCACAATCCTAAGCCTCTTGAGTAGCTAGAATTACAGGTGTGAGCCACCGGCGCCCAGATATTTCTAATATTTTAAAATTTTATTGATTGATTGATTGGTTGCCAATCACGGGGCTTGCACTGAAGTTGTGGCAACACTGCCTGAGATTCCATCACCCTAGGCTGGGATGGTGCAGCCTCTGGACTCACGGCCGATCATGGGATGGTACGCCTCAGGGGCTGACAGGAAAACAAAATGAAATCAGCACCAAAAAAAACCGCGATCTGTGGATGGTCGGCGGTTTCTTGGTTTTCCTTCCTTGCATGGTGACCATCCTGGTTTCAAATGACATGGCTGCAACCTGTAGGTTACCTGGCACTGCTGAAGGCTGGCAGGCTGGCAGTGAAGCCATAGGCCAACCTGGACACCTAGGTCCTGAGTTTGAATCCCGGTCATGCCACTTCCAAAGGGCTGGGGAGCCTGAGAAACTATTGCCTGTCCATAAGAGCACCAGAGGACTGTGAACAATGTCATGGTTCGATGAGTAGTTCATCAATCAGTCTAGCAGAAAATTAGACCCAATAATCACAGGACACCGACTGATTTTAATTCATAGTTCATTATGCACTAAAAGAATACTATTGATTAAATGGAGTCCTCACTAAAGACCTGAGAATCCGTAGGAGCGTAGTATGTGTCATTGAACACTAAATAGATATTTCTGGCAGTATGTAAATATCTAAATGTATATTTATTTGTATCGCATCATATGCATAGAACATTTTTGCTATTTTGGCCAAACCTGGAATTCGATCCCAGGTCTTCAGATCCACTTGGCACCTGCATGGGCTAGATGCTGCCATGCTGACACTCACCCCTTCAGGAATTGGGCCTCCTAGTCCCTCAGTCAAGGTCCCATCATTGCCAAAGTTTCTTCCTGGTGTAAGATTCCATGTGTGACACCTGTTTTCCTTTTCTGTGCAAGTGCTGGGTTTTAAGTATGATGTGCATGTTATGTATTCAAAGCTATATGCTATGGAATAGATTGGAACAAATGTAATAAATGTTATAGGTGTACTCACAGTCCATAAAATAAATGCTAACTCAATCAATCAATTAATAATAATAAAATATAATGAATCACTCCAACAAACATGATTTAAAATGAATATAGAGATATAACTCCAATATTTAAAATGTCTACAAATGTTTTGTTTTTCAGTACTGGTGCTTGAATTCAGGCCTAGGGAAGAGTTGAGAAGTGCATGCATGATTCACATAGGAAATGATAGGTAAGATCTGAATTAAGACTGCATGAAGTGTGACAATAATAATTACATTCAGGAAATTGACGGATTGGGAAAGATCCAAGAATTGGTAGTCACATGGAAGATAGGATTCCAACACAGCTCACCACATCTCCTACTCTATACAAACAGGCCTTTATTAGCATATTAATTTCAGCTTATGAATGTATGAATATGGTGCTCCACCCCCACCTCAGGGCTAGATCTCACGTCCTGTGTATGGCCTACCTCCTTAGTGGCTCACAAGCTGGTGTGCTCATGTTGACCCATTTGGCAGTTGGTTCTGCTAGGCCCTGAGTTCTACTTCTAGCATTGCCAAAAGGTTCATCCTGATGTGAGATGCCAAACCTTGCAGATGTTTTCCTATGCTGGGTCCTGGGTCACAGCTAGGATCTAGAAAGCATAGGAAACTCTATACCCATTGGAATAGGTTGTCATCCATGTGAGCACAGTTATATATTTCCTCCTATACTCAATAAAATACACAATACATAGATGAATAAGACACAAAATAAAAAGATTAACTGAAAACAAGGTGCATGCCACATCTTTATGTAAATAGAGATCCTATGTTTAAAAGAGGTGGGCTTGTCCAGTGCTGGGGCTTCCTTTGCATGGTGACAATTCTGGGTCCAAACATGGCTGCCTGCAGAGTGAAGGTGACCTGACATGGCTGAAAGCCTGCTGGTTTTTTGGGGTGCCACAGGCTAACCAGACAATGGAGGTCCCGAGAATGAATCCCAGTCAGCCCTTTTACTATGAGAGAACTGCTGGAGATCCTGGGACACTGGTTTCTGGGCCTAGGAAGGGTCCTGGAATGCAATCAATCTTATCTTTGAATGAGTAGTTCCTGCTTGATGTGAGTAGGAAATGATAGGCAAGATTCATGGGATATCGATTATTTTTAATGAAGAATTGATGAAGCATGACCATAATCATCACAGTTATGAAATGGAGGCATCGGGGAAGATCCAAGCATTGGTAGTCACAAGGTAGTTCCCATCACAGGTCTCCATCTCTTCTACACTATAAAAATATGTACTTATTTGCATACTAACTTGCACTTACAAATGCATGACTATTTTCCCCCCTCCTAATCCCCTTCTCCCAGGGCTGTATCTCAGGTCCTAGAACTGGCCTACCTCCTTAGTGGCTCACAAGCTGGTGTGCTCACTTTTGCCCATTCACCAATTGGGCCTGCTAGGCCCTGAGTTTGTATCCCAGCACTGCCAAAAGATTATCCTGATGTGAGAAGCCTATCGATCCATCTGTTTTCCTGTCCTGAGAAAGACCTGGGTCTCAGGGAGGACGGAGATTACTACATAGGCAACCCTATACCCAAAGGAGTGGGTTGCCATCCATGTCAGCACAGTTATATCTGTCATCATAATCAATAAAATACACATTGCATCCATGCATAAGACACAAAATAAAGAGAACGAGTACACTGAATGCAAGATGTCACCCATCCATGTATGATAATATAGATCCTGTATTTAAACGATGAATTCATGATTATATTGATCCTCCCTTCCAGGGCTCAGTCTCAGAACCTGGGTACATCCTAGCTCCATAGTGGCTCACAGGCTGGTGTGCTCAAATTGACCCAATTCACCAATTGGGCCAGCTAGGCCCTGAGTTCAAATCCCAGCACTTGCGAAAGATTCATCTTGATATGAGAAGCGCATCGATCCACCTGTTTTCCTGTCCTGTGAAAGTCCTGGGCCTCAGCCAGGATGGAGAATGCTATATAGGCAACTCTATAGCCATGGGAATAGGATGTCATCCATGTCAGCACAGATATACCTGTCACCATACTCAATAAAATAAACAATACATCCATGAATAAGACTCAAAATAAAAAAAAGATAACTACATTGAATGCAAGATGCATACCAAACCTGTATGTAAATAGAGATCCTATATGTAAAAGAGTTGGGCTTGTTATTTTGTCCAGTGCTTGGGCTTCAAATCAAGCCCTGGGCCAGGCCTGACATTCTAGTCTTCAAGGATGGTGAGCTTCCCCTTCTCCCACAGTGCAATGGGGTTACCCAGACCTGAGTTTAAATCCCAGCTCTAGCAGTATCACAGTGTGAGTTCTTAGCTAGGGTGCTTCATTCATAATTTTTTATTTATTTATTTTTTTGCCAGAGCCGGGCCTTGAACTCAAGTCATGGCAACTCTGCCTCAGCTCTGATCATCCTAGGCTGCAGCCTCTGGACCCACAGACCTCGGACCCTAGGATCCAGGGGCTTGCTGGAAAAATAAAAGCCCCGAGGGGGAATAAAAGCGGTGGAAAGTTCCACCTGGCACTTTTACATTTATTTTCCTTTGCATGCTGACCATGCTGGGTCCAAACACGGTGGCCTGCAGAGTGAAGGTTACCTGGTGTGGCTGATGGCCTGTTGGCCATCAGAAGAGCCAGAGGCCGACCCAGCAACGTAGGCCCCGGGGTCGAATCCTGGTCAGCCCCCATGCATTGAGGGAATGGTGGGAGATTCTGAGATACTCATTTCCAGACCTAGGAAGAGTCATGGAATTCGATGGATCTCATCTTTGAATGAGTAGTTCCAGTTTGATGCTAGTAGGAAATGATAGGCAGGACTTATGGGGTATAGATTATTTTTAATGAAGAGCTGATGAAACATGGCCATAATCATCACAGTCATGAAATGGAGGCATTGGGGAAGATCCAAGAATCATTAGTCACAAGGTAGACTGGATTCCATCACTGGTCGCCATCCTACTCTATACAAATATGTACTTATTTACATACTTCCTTTAGATTATGAAAGGATGACTGTTATGCTCCCCTTCTCCGCCCTGCCCCACGCCCACACAGGGCTCAATTTCAGGTCCTGGGAATGGCCTCGCTCCTTAGTGTCTCACAGTCTAGTGTGCTTACCTGGACCCATTCGCCTATTGGTCCTGCCATACCCCGAGGTCAGATCCCAGCACTGCCAAAAGATGAATCCTGATGTGAGAAGCCAATCGTTGCACCTGTTTCTCTGTCCTGTGAAAGTCCTGGGTCTCAGCTAGGATGCAGTATGCTATATAGGCAACTCTATATTCATGGGAATCAGTTGCCATCCATGTCAGCACAGTTATAGCTGTCATCTTATACAATAAAATACAAAATGCATCCATGACTAAGGCACACAATAAAAAGAATAACTACACTGAATGCATGATGCATTCCACATCCCTATGTAAAGAGAGATCCTATGTATAAAGTAGGTGAGCATATGATTTTTGCCAGTGCTCGGGCTTCAGTTCAGGCCCTGAGACTAGGCCTGACCTTGTAGTCTTCAAGGATGGTGAGCTTCACTTTCCCCCACAGTGCAACAAAGTTACCCAGTCCTGAGTTGGAATCTCAGAGGTGGCAGAAAAATGGTGAGAATTCTGAGCCAGGGTGTGCTATTGTTATTATTATTATTATTATTATTATTATTATTATTATTATTATTATTATTATTATTATTCTTGCCAAGCATGGGATTTGAACTCAGTTCATGACAACTCTGCCTCAGCTTCAATCACTTCAGGCTGATGGGCTCCCATGGGCCTGTAGCCGATCCTGGGATCCTAGGCTCTAAAACTTTGCAGGAAAAACTGACAGAAAAATGACAGGAAAAGATGACAGAAAAATGACAGAAAAAATGTCGCAGGATGGATTTTTTATATTTTCTTGTTTTGCACGGTGACCATCCTGGGTCTGAATTACACGGCTGCAAATGGTACTTCACCTTGCATTGGAGAAGGCTAATGGCCCATCAGGGAAACCATAGGCCCATGCGGCAAAATAGGCCCTGAGCTTGAATCCTGGTCCTGACACCTACCAGTGCGGGGAGATCCCAAGATACTTGTTCCTATGCATGGGAATAACAATGAAATGTTAGCAAACGCATGATTGAATGAGAAGTTTCTGCGTGTATTGGTCAAGTCCAAAATTAGAGGCAGTGATCCTAGGACAATGATTCATCTTAATGAATGGTTAATTAAGCATGAAAAGAATACTATTCCTTCAATGGTGGCATAATAAAGTCCTAAGAGTTAGTAGGAATGTAGTTGATGTCATTAAATATTACGTAGATATCTCTGGCACTATGTACAAATATATTTTTTTTGTTGTTCTACCACCTGTCTATCCATGTATGGCTATTTTGTCCACTCCTGCAGCTCAATCTCAGGGTCTGGAAATGCCCTGGCAGCTTCATTGGCTTGAGGTTGCAGTTTTGACACACCCATTCAGGGTCTGAATTGGGTCTGCTAGGCCCTGAGTTCAGATCCCAGCACTGCCAACAATTGGATCATGGAGTAAGAAGCTGAGTGTGATAGCTGTTTTCCTTTTCTCTGAGAGTCCTGGGTGTCAGACATGATGGAGAACACATGTGCAAATCTAGATACTATGTGATGGGTTGTCATCAATATCATGAATGGAATGTGTGTCATCAGAGTCAATAAAAAATCTCATATCTAAAATATACTGGGAAATCAGAAAATTAAATCGCCCAACAACAAATCCTCAAAGAAACAATTGCCCAATAAAAGAGTGGGCAAAAGACTTAAAGAGAAACTTCTCTGAAGAGGAAAGAAGCATGGCCAATAGACACATGAAGAAATGCTCAACCTCCATAGCCATAAAAGAAATGCAAATCAAAACAACATTGAGATACCACCTCACACCAGTTAGAATGGCTATAATCAAGAACTCTAATAACAACAGATGCTGGAGGGGATGTGGACAGAAGAGAACCTTACTGCATTGTTGGTGGGAGTGTAAACTTGTTCAACCACTTTGGAAAGTAGTATGGAGGTTCCTCAAAAGACTTCACATAGAACTCTCCTATGACCCAGCAATCCCACTTTTGAGCATTTACCCAAATGTTTACAAACAAGACCACACTAAAGCTACCAGCACGACTATGTTTATTGCAGCACTATTTACTATAGCTAAGATATGGAACCAGCCCAGATGCCCCTCAGTAGATGAATGGATCAAGAAAACGTAGTATATATACACAATGGAATTCTATGCCTCCATCAGAAAGAATGACATTGCCCCATTTATTAGGAAATGGAAAGACTTGGAAAAAATTATATTAAGTGAAGTAAGCCAGGCCCAAAGAAACATAGGTCCCATGGTTTCCCTTATTTGCAATATCTAGTATATGTCTGGGTCAAGCAGAATAGGTCAGATAAGGTGATGTTAGGGAAATGAACCCTAAGATATGTACTCAAATGATTTTTCTCTCTCTTGTGATTGTTTCTGACACATGTATAATATTATTTCTTTGTTGCTTTGTACGTCCCTCTCCCACAGTATAACACCTGCTTTCACTGTATTTGATGTCGGTATAATTTGTGGAGGGGAACAGGAAAAATTAATCGTTTAAATAGGGATACAGGTGGACCCATTGCAGCAATGAGATGTACAAGTCGTTATGTCAAAAATGAACTTTACAACATTGGTGCAGGGGGAGTGTGGGGGAGGAGCAGGGAGGATTGGTTGGGGGGGTGAGAGGGAACATGGGAAGGGATGGGAAGTGGAAACAAAGGAGGAGGCTACAATGCTTGATATGAAATTACTCATTATCTTGCCCATGTAATTGTATCCCCTATGTACAGTATTTTCACAATTAAAAAATGGAAAATAAATGAATAAAACAAAAATACAATAAATAACCAATACAAACAGGACATGGACTGAAAATCTATATGTAAGTAGAAATCTTACCTTTACAATATATATAAATAGAATTTTTCCAGGGCTGGGACTTTAATTCATGCCTAGGGACCAGGCCTCACTTTCTTGTCTTCAAGCATGGTGAGCTTCCCCTTCGTCCACAGTGCTTCAGAGTTACCCAGGCCTTAAGTTCAAAATCAAAGGTAGGAGAAACAGCGTGAATTGCAAGCCAGGGAGCTAATTTTTTTCTGCTTTTTGCTTTTTTTGCCAAGCATGGTCTTGAACTCAGGTCATGGTAACCGTGCCTCAGCTTTCATCACCATAGGCTGGGGTGCAGCCGCTGGAAACACAAGCTATCCTGGGATCCTAGAACTTCAGGCCCTGTGCAACGGGGGAATTGCACAGAAAAAAGTGGCAGGATGGCATTTTTACATTTTCTTACTTTGCAGTATGGCCATCTGGGTCTGAGTGATCTGGCTCCAAAGCATACTTCACCTTGCATTGCTGAAGGCTTGCAGGCTACTGAGGAAGCCATAATCCCGAACAATGATTAGCCAAGCACCAGTGGCTCTCACCAGTCCTCCTTGATACTTACAAGGCTGTGATAGGAGGATCATGGTCAAAGTAACCCTAGGCAGGAAAGTCCTTGAGACACCTGTCCAACCTCAATGCCAACAAAGCCAGAAGTAGAGCTGTGTGGCTCCAGTGGTAGAGGGCTAATCTTGAGCAAGAACACCTCATGGACTGTGACCAGATCCTGAGTTCAAGGTCCAGGACTGGCAAAAACAGACATACACACAATCTGTGCAGCCATCTGGCTAAAGCAGGTCTCCCTCTTGTCCCCAACTGGATTGGACAGACTTTCCTGGTAAAGGAGCTGCTGTCATGTTGACTAGGCCCATTTGGTCTGCATCCCAGGATTCCAGGCACACCCCCATTTTTTCATCGTTCTTTTTCACCAATGGGATCCAAGAATAGTGGACATGCCCATATTACATGCTTCCCAGTAGCACCTGGAATCCCTCTGTTGGGTGACACCACTATCAGCAGTTGAGGAATGTAGAGGTGGCTGAGTGGTGAGCAAGAGACTCCAGGTGACTTTGAGGTAGAGTAGGAAACAATGTCCTAGTCAGTGAGTGGGAGAATAGAAGATTTTCTAGAGCCTGGGAATGTGGCCAGCCCAACTTTCCCGTCCTGGCGCTCAGATGTCTGAAACAATAAGAATCAATGAGAGAACTGTGGGCAAAAAGCTGCCACAAGAACACCAGCAGTATCCTCCCGACAGACCTGAAACATTCAAGAAAACAAAGAACACGAAAAAGGGAGGGATCCCCAAGACAAACACCACTGGGGAGCGAGATTGAATGGAGAGTCCAGCGAAAGGTGATGCCGACCATGGGCCTACCCTGACTTTGGACTCAGTCACAGCCACCAGGGTCCAGAGTGTCAAGGGTCCCAATCCCACCAAGGATCCACAGAGGTGCTACCTGCATATGGTGCCCACCCTGGACCACAGAAAAGAAGAAACCAGGCACTCTGTGCCAAGATCCAACCACTGAAGTAGGGAGACAGACCCGCAGGGTCAATGGGAGTAAGAGAGGGAGAAGATAGACCAGATACATGCAGCACCAAAAATGGAGGTAGAAATCCAAAAGGCACCCATACAGCGGTTGGTTTCGGCAGAAAGCGATTTACAATGTGCACTGGCCCAAGTGCAGCAGGCCGCTGATGACAGAGAAAGGGAGCATGAAGCTGTCACCAGCTGCCTACAAGCTACAGAGTGGCGTGTGGCAGAGCTGGAGATAGTGGCTTCTCTGGTCACTGCTGCAAAGGAGAAGACCAAAATGTTCCTCAAACAGCTGAATGATGTGATCCTTCAGCTCGAGGAAAATACCAGAAACTTTGATGACCTGGAGCAAGTGAACACAGAGTTGCAGGAGAAGGTGGAAGTGCTGTAGATACAGAGGAGCAACATGAAGAAGAGAATATGCAAGTTCCAACAAGCGCTGGAGGGCATTAGGTACTGAAGATGGAGTTGAATAACCTGGAGGAACAACTTCATATCCAGGTCCAGGAAAACCAGTCTCCGTCTTCAGAACGTGGAGCAGCAGGAGCAACTGCAGAGACTGGAGGAGAAAGCCTAGGATCAGCAGGAGACCCCTGAGACCCCACGATGTGCATGTGTGTGGGATAGACAACCGGAGGAAAAGCTGGCCCTGCTGTGGGACGCTCTCCACCGGGTGAGCAGTGAGAAGGAGGAGCTTGCCAGCATCCTGGACACAAAGCAGCAGATGAAGAAACATCTGCGGGAGCAGTAGGACTGCTCAGAGAAGAAGATAGAGAAATGGATAGTGGTGGCTGAGAGAGAGAGAGAGCCAAGCAGCTCAGGAGCAGCAGGAGCAGTCCCTGGGCCAGTGCAGGAGTTCAGAACCTCCTGTGAATGGCACATTGTCTCCAATGAGTGACTGTGGTCTGAGAAGGAGGCCCTGCAGCAGCACTTAGAGAGGCAGATCCAGCTGCTGGAGCAGCTGATGCAAGTGAAGGGCTCAACAAACTGGAGGGACCAGGTGGTGTCCCCGAAGTGGCAGGACACTCTCAAGTGCCTGGAAGCCACCAGATCACAGGAGGAATGCCTGCAAGCCCAGCTGAGCTTCCTGGCTTTCCCTGGGGAAGGGGAAGGGATGAGCCCTGGAGAAGCAAAAGGTAACTAGGTGAATCCCCACCACCACATGTGACCATCACACAGGATGGAGAGGTTCCCCAGACCAAGAGTGACATGGCTCTGAGAGTGCTCTTGGAGGATGAGATCCACAGGGGGAAACCCTGACCCAAGAATGGTGGGCTAGCTTCAGGCACCCCATGGCCAACCCAGCAGCTCAGTGCCAGACTGAGCTGGAGCCACAGACCCTCATCCATGACCTGCCTGATGAGGTGGACTTCCAGAGTCCAGCAGGTAAGCTCCACCATTGATGCAGCCAGCTTTTGGCACACATCCAAACTATCAAGGAGTCCCTCATGGTGTGTAAAGAGCAGATGTTGGTCCTGAATGAGCTATGTTGGGAAAAAGCCCAGTGCATGCACTGGCTGTCTCAGGAGAAGATCGAGAAGAGGAGAGTGTTGAGGAGCTGCTGTCACTCCTAGCCAGGGAAAGCACAGACAGCAGTTTCCAGATGCCAGCACAGGCTGAGCCTCCCATCCCCCTCCCCAACACTGCTTCAGAAGCAACTTGAAGACAGCATGGAAACTGCCAGAGGAGAGGTCAGGGTTCCCGACCCCATAGTGGATTCCCCCAAGGAGCAGGTCCTGCCCCAGATGCCCCACATCCAGATCTGCCCACAGCTTCCAGGCTCAGGGGAGGAGTGCTCTCTCACTTTCTCCGGTAGACTGATGTAGATGACGACTCTCTATGTGACATACTGACTCTCAAAAGCGTTGGCAGCCACCAGAAGTAGGTGACCAAGTGGCTTTCTCTCAGGCCTCCATCTGCCGGGCAACGGGAAGGTTAAACTGGGGATAGGGTAGGGCAGAGGCTGAAGGGAGTTGGCCCAAACTCAAGGGACATCTAATGGCCTATTGGTGGCCCATTGGTGACTTCTGGCATGCTAGGCAAACACTCTACCACTGATCCACATTCTCAGCTAGGATGATTTTTCCCCCTCCCAAACCCATATGGCCATTCCTCAGATAAATAGGAAGTAGGGGCTAGGATTAATATGAAGCACAAGTCTGGTTCAACCCAAAATATTCCCCTGCCCCCTCTTCCCACACCCTGAGTTGAAGTTTTTCTTCTACCATTGAGGGATGAGAGAGGGAGGGGGGAGTCCCAAGAAAATACCAACAACAGTGGCCCCCTGAGTCCCACATCCTTCCCCACACAAGTGGTCCTCCAGATTCCAATCTTACCTGACTCAATGTAAAGTCTAAACTGTCTCCCTACCACTGCAAGGCTCAGGATGAAATAAAAGTCAGCCCAGGCCTCAGCCCACACCCAAAGTGGAAGCTCCTAGTCCCAGACCTACTTCCACCTCTGACTGCCCCTAGTTAGGCCACACCCACCACTCACCACTATGATGGTGGTGATGACCTCATGGATGGATTCCAGGAAGAAGGTCTATGGCAAAGAGCAGAAGCATCAGGGTGAGCAGGGCAGAAGGAGGTGGGGTGATTGCTCTGGGATCTTCCTTGGAGCCCTCCCATCCAGCCAGAACCATGCTGACCCAAAGCACGAACAAGGCCAGGGGGTGAGACGAGATGGAGGAGCACAGGATTAAAGGAGGTACTGCTTTGTCTTGGAGGACTTGATTAATTCCAATTATAATTAATTCCAATTACATTTGGCCCATGCCAATCCCAAAGACATCATGCAATGCCTCTCCGTGTTGTTGTTGGTCGTGAAGGCTGTCCCTGAGCTCTTTTTCTCAAGGCTGGCACTCTACCACTTGAGCCACAATGCCACTTTTGTTTTCTGATGGTTCATCGATAAGAGTCTCATACACTGTCCTGCCCAGACTGGCTTGGCACCATGATCCTCCAGATCTCAGCTTCCTGCGTAGCTAGAATGACAGGCATGAGCCACCAGTGCCCAGTATGTGATGCCTTTTGAAGGCATCTTGGCGAGTCTGTAAAGGAGCCCCAAAGGGCCTGGATAGACGATGACCCAATCAAGGAGCCGGGATGGGGGAAGGTTGACCTTCTAGCCATTCTGTTCCTCCAAAATTGAAGATGCCAGGTGATGTTGTATGCACCAAACACCTGGGCCAGCAGCCACCAGGCTTAGTGGGGGAAAAAGTAGAGAATACCCAAAGACTGCAGTGTAGAAATCTCTGATTTTGCATATATGTGGTGTGTGTGTTTGTGTTTGTGTGTGTGTGTGTGTGTGTGTGTGTGTGTGTGTGTGTGCAGCCCCACTTCCTTTTTGATGGTTAATTGTAGGTATGAGTCTCAAGGACTTTGCTGTCCATGGTGGCTTTGAATCATGATTGGGGGCCCCAGGGAAGCAAGAGTAAACACAAGTGACAAGTACAATCCCTATTGTGGGCCACTCCTGCCCCCTGGTGGCCACACACGGAACATGCGGTCTCATGCCATTATCCTCTAGAGTTCAATTTGGGCAAGTTACTAGGGCCAAGCTGACTTTTGCTCACCCTGATTGCTGATGCCTGAGTAGGTCTGTTCAACCCTAGGCCCAGAGAGCTCCAGGAGGCCCAGCTTTCCAGGGCAACAGGGAAGGGAGAGGTCAGCTCCAGGCTGAGCTAAGAGCCTTTGCCCACGGATACCCTAACTTGGCCTTACTTATCACCATAAGACCTGTCAAAGAAAAACCCCCAAAAACAAAATTGGATCTGTGCCTCCAAGTGTTAGAGCTCTAGCATTGAACCAAAGAGCTCAGGGACAGGGCCCCCAAGCTTTTAGTTAAAGACCCCCAGCTGACTTCCCTCATAAAACACAGCTTGTCTAAATGTGAACTGGTAGGATTTGTGACGTGTTTCTGAAGAATGGTGATACTGAAGAAAGCACCCTAATTCTAATGACAGCTGAACTTGTGACATACAGCTATGTGCTGAGTCCTTCACAGGGCGCTATTTACTGGGTCCTTCCCTCATGGGAGTTATATGCTGAGTCCTTAAAAAGATTTTGTTTGCTGAGTCATCCCAAAGGGTGCTATGTGCTGAATCCCTGAGAAGAGTGGGCCATCCTGGTTTTTTTTAAAGGGGGCTTTTTGCTGAGTCCATTACACAAAGTATTGTACTCTGAGTCCTTCAAAAGTTGTGGTGTGTTAATGCATCCTAAAGGGTCCTGCTATGTGTGAGCCATTGAGAAGAGAGGGATGAAGTGTATTTTGAGTGCTGTGTGCCAAGTCCTTTCCATAGGGTGCTCTGTACTGTCCTTCATATGGTGCTGTGTGCTGAGAGCTTCCACAGTGTGGTATGTGCTGAGTCCTTCAAAATTGTTCTGTGTGCTGAGTTTATCGAAGGAAGCTGTGCACTGGGTGTTTTACACAGCGTGCTTCAACACAGATTATGATGAGTCCCTGGGAAAGAGTGCTATGTGCTGAGTGTTTCAAAGCATGCCATTCACTGAGTCCTTTACACTGTGGGCTATAGACTCCCTCCTTCAAAGGGTGCTGGGTAGAGTACTCAGCATACTACATGCTGAGTCCTTCAAGGGGAGCTGTGTGCTGAGTCATTTACACAGGGTGCTTTGTGCTGATTTTGGAAGTGTGCTGTGTGCTGAGTCATCCCAAAGGGTGCTATGTTCTGAGTCCTTGAGAGGTGGTTATCCCCAACAATCACACAGACACAAACACAAACACACATACACACAGGAGTGTCACCATGCAACTGCTTGGTGTGTGGAGTGGAGGGGGATGGAGGAGAGTCTCCTCCAGCGGTGGGGCTGAGGGGAGATTCGATCCCCTGGGCCGGTACTGGGGGTGGGGGTAATGTTGAGCTGAGGTAAGGCTGCAATTGCCATGGTCTAGAAGCCTCAGGGCCCAGTCAGGGCTGCAATTGTGGCCAGGGGTGGGGGGTGGGACCCAGGGGAGGAGGGGGCAGGGCCCAGGAGCACACTTTGGTGGCAGCAATGGCCAGGAGCTCCAGGGGCATCGGTGTGTGTGCAGCAGGGGTGGGTGGCCCAGGAGAGGAGTGTGGGTCCAAGAGAGTGCTGGGAGAAGAGCGAGCTTGAGCACAAGCACTAATGGAAACGGCTTCAGTGGCTGGCGGGTGCTCCGATCATAGTGTGAGTCCTGGCCGGGAGCGCAGAGCATGTGGAGCTGCAAGGCAGGCACATCGCCACACGCAGCCCCTCGGAGGCGCCCAGCCATGGTGGCCCTGAGTCTGAGGTCCCGGTTCGGGGAGCACGGCAGAGGCAGTGGCTGCTGAGGCGGCGGCGGCCACAGGTTAGGAGGCCGCTGAGTCTGCGGTGGTGGCTGAGGAAGAGCAGAGGCTGCGCACAGCTACACCACGCGCCCGCGCTGGGTTTCAAACATGGCGCTGCTGGCTGGGACCCGCGGAGCCTCTAGCAGTCACCTGGCGGAGATGTTGCGCCCCTGGCCTGCTGGTGGCCCTGACTTGGTTCCAGCCCTCGGTTCTCAGACTCCTGGCGCCACACGGAGTCGCAGCCTACAGCTTCTTCCAGCAGCACACGTGAGTGGCCGACCTGAGCTCCCGCACTCCACAACCCCCCCTGTAAACCCCATCCCCCACTCTACCCTTCCTCCCCACCCTCGCGGACCCGGACCCTTGCCTCTTGCCTCCCCATCCTGCCCTGCCTGTGCCTCCACCGTGCCCCACAGTCTGTCCTGGCTCTGCCACAAATGCACCCCAGGGGTGGGGGGTGGAGGTGGGTGTCCACCTGAGGATCCCACCCTCATCCCTAGTGGCCAGTGTTCCAGGAAAAGGGGAGCTGCAGGGATGGGGAGGAGGGGACACCACAGAACCCCTGGCCTGGAGCAGTGGGAACCACACAGCTGTGCATCTGCACCCTTCCTCTCCCTGGTGGGAACCTGGTGGCTTTAGTCAGAGGTGGGGAGCTGCACCTCCACACCTACCTTCTAGGTTCTTTTCCCTTTTGCTGGGCAGGGGTTGTTGGATGCAGAAGATAGACTCCGTTGTTGTGTGAGCCCTTGTCTTCTGCGCTCAGTCACCCTTTCACCTGAGGTCATTCCCAGAAGAGCCCAATACAGAGGTGAGGGCACTGGGGTCAGATAGAAGGTGGGTATTTGGGAGAAAAACACACCCCCTCTGACACACATATAACCGGCCTGTACCCCAACCCCAGCATTCAACAGTTCTGACTGGGTGATCACATTTCCCAGTTCTGCCAGCTTCTGCTAGTGCTACCAGTCCATCTAGTCTCCTAGTCTTCACCAAGAATTTGCCACGTTGCCCAGAAGTATGTAGGAGGGAAGTAGGGAGTCCATCCATGTATATAGCCTTTAGGACCCCATCAAAGTCCCCAACAACGCCCCCACCCCAGGTCAGACACCTTTCTGGAGGTACCTGCTTTGTTTTCTGTCCAGGCTCTGAGAAGCCACGTGTCTCGGAACTCCTTCACCCAGCATCCTGGTCTAGGGTTTTGGTGAATGGGGAGTCAAGGCTTGTTGTTACCAATGGGAAGGGTCTGGCCCTTCTGCATTATGAGAGCATTGTTCCCCTTGGGTGAGATCCCTTGGTTCTGACAAGGGAACCCCTGTGCTCCAGCTAGTACATTGCCCAGGTGAGAAACCAACAAACTCAGGAGAGACACTGCTCTGAATCTGTGTGTGTGTGTGTGTGTGTGTGTGTGTGTGTGCGAGAGAGAGAGAGAGAGAGAGAGAAAGAGACAGAGAGAGAGAGAGAAAGAGAGACAGAGAGAGAGAGATCATCTTTCTCATTGTACAGTCACCTTGTCTAAAAAGAGCAAAAGCATTTTATTTGTGTGTATGTGTGTATTTGTTATTCTTTTTCAATTAATGTCCAGTATGAGCCCAGCCATAATTTTTGTTTTCTCTTTCACCGTTTCATGGCTCCTTTAGAGAAGGTCTCAGTAGATGTTCCTTTCCACCTCTTTCTTCCCCTTTTCTGCAGCCCACAGTAGCTGCTGGACCTGCGTGGGTCTCTTCTAGGAGGCCTGTGTGAACCGCAGACCAGAGTGGACACCTACCCTTCTGTCTTTAGCCAGAAGGCTCATGAGGCTACTGTGATCACAGCCGCACTCTTCCAGCCAGACAGTCTGCTCTGGTGTGTATAGTTGGAGCTAATTCAAGGTTGGGAATGAGTCTGCCAAACATAAATAGGGAATTAGATGGGAGGTAGTAGGGCAGGGGCTGTGAATCTAGGAGGGTCTGGGAAGTGATGAACGGTGTGACATAGCAGATGGTTCACCACGACTGAGGATGAGAGGAGAATCTTACCCAGGGTATTGACCATGTAAGTGGGCATCTGGGGAGGGGGCTCCGTCCCCCAGTGGTGGCGTGGATTCACTCTAGGGGCAGTGCACTGGTGGGTAGTCCTACCTGGAGTCCTGCAGACTCCAATCTGTGTCCCTCCTGGGCTGTTTCCAGCTAGGCAATGGTAGGCAAGTGTTTGCCCCTGCTGGAGCCTGCTTGGTATCAGGACATGGCTGTTAGCTAGGGCTCTCTGAATGCCATTTTCTGTAACCTACTGTAGGCTGTCTGGAAGGAAAAGGGGACCACTGACTTTGGAACCCTTTAAGTTTGATTGGGACAAGTTGAAATGCCAGCTTTTCCAGGGTTTTTTCCTTGAAGCTGGCAATTTCTACTAATGCTTGGGATAATGGGTCAAATGAGAAGGACCATTTCAGCCACCAAACAATGATATTCAAGCAGCACAAGCAGAGTTGCGGAGCCAAATGGTCTCCTGATATGAACGCTGTGCCTTGACTGCCTTTCTCCGGCAGCTGCCGATTCTCCTCCGGCTCTCTCTAGGGTGATCACTACATTCGAGAAGTTTGTGGGGAGCAGAGATTGTGACCTTGCCATCTGCAGCCTGATTGCTGTGAGCAGAGACAATTCCCAGGACCTGTACTGGACTCTGGGAGATTCAGAGACCCAGGATGCCTCAGGGATCCTTTTCTGCAACATGAAAATTGGGGGCCGGATATGGTGGACCATCCAGTCTGGCACTAGGGAGTGCAGAGGAGGCCCCTTGAGCCAAGCTTTCAACTCAGGACAACCTTGTTCACAGCTGAGTGGGGAATAGAGTGCCATACAGCTGGTCAGTGGCTGGACAGAGATCTTTGAGAAGATAGTCATCCTAGAGGCCCCAGAATACAGTGAGTACATGGCTCACGTCCTTGGAACCAAAAGAGTTAAGTGCGGTGCCACCAGGAGGGTGGGAAGAGGGAGGAGGGAGAACTGTGGGAGAGCTACATCAGGCTTTACCCCCACCCAGGATGCTTACTTGAGTTGGATGGGACTTTTCTGTAGTATTGTCATAGACAGATGCTCATCTATTTATCTAACAAAACGTTACAGTGTGTGCCAGTTCCTGGGGGAGAGAGAGTTGGAGTCATACACGATGAAAGATTCCAGTGCTGGTTCCACAGCACATGAAGAAATCTTGGTTTGAGCTGGATGCTGGTGCCTCACACCTGTCATCCTAGCTACTTAGGAGGCTTGAGACTCTTTATCTCCAACTGACTACCAAAAAGAAAATGCCAGAAGTGGATTAGCAGCTCAAGCTGTAGACTGTTGGCCTTGAGTAAAAAGGCTCAGGGACAGCACCCAGGCTCTGAGTTCATGCCCAGGAGTGACACAAAGAAAGGAAAGAGAAAGAGAGGAGGGAAGGATGGAGGGAGAAAAGGAGGAAAGGAAGGAAGAAGGGAGCATGCAAGCCTTGGTTTGGAGTCCCTAGATCAAGGGAGCCAACCATTCACAATCTCTGTGGGGACAGTTCCAGAGCCTAAAGCTAGTGTGTAGGACCAAGCCACTGACCCATTCATGACATCAGCAACTTCATGACATACAAATCTGAGTGGTCGCTGACTGCAGAGGGAAGTAGCCTCGGGTAGACCCTAGGACTCAGGGTGGGTCACAGAGTTTCAATTTCCCCTGGCTCATGGAGTTTATTTTCTGGTCAGATAAGAAGATACTGTCCAAGCGCTAGGGAGGTATAGGCTGAGGGAGTGTCCAGAGGGGGGTGGCAAGGGATTAGCAGGGAGATGAAGAGGGAGGACAATCCCAGATCCAGTGACTCAGGCCTAGACCATCAGTGATAGAATCTTCGACCCAGCCACATGGCTATTAAAAGTCCTGGCACTCTGGTTTCACCATTGAAAACCTGGCTGTCGTCCACTGCAGGATGCCTGTGCAGTACATCCATGGGCACTGGCACTTTTGCTGGCTCAATCTGAAGGTGACACCCCCAGTGTTCATTCCTCGACCAGAGACAGAGGTAAGCATGCCACTGGAACAGGACACCTAGGGAATGAGGGCAAGAGTCAGACCCGTGTTGCCCCCAGACTTCCTCTAGGGGATTCTACGGCCCCCTGACTGCCATTCTCAGAGGTAGAGGTGGGTCTCTTTGCTGGCTCACCCTTTAGTCTAGATGGCAGATGTGGGAGGGGCCGACTGAAGGTTGAGGCTAGTGGGAAATCAGGAGGCACTGGGGTGGGAGCAGGGTTGTTTCTTTGAGGATACTCACAACCCAGGAACATTCCTGAGATGGATCAGCCCCTTTCTCCTCCCTGAAAGAGAGGGACCTAGAGCCCTCCAGTCTGCATCCCTTGGCTGAGAAATTCATTCATTCCCATATCCTTTGTTTGGATAACTAGATCTCACCTGACTGCCCAGTGTCAAGGCAGGACAGTGAGAGATCTTGAGTCCTTGATGAGGTCATGGGATCCTCAGTATGGATTGTACTTGAATGTCCTGACTTGGTGCATGGTCAGTCCCATCTCAGCCTGCCATGATCTAGTACATAGAATCTAGAGACTCAGAGCAGGATGGGGTCTATTCTGTGAGTCTTGAGTATTGTGTGTGAGCTTTGAACTCCCGTGTGCTCACCTGCTTCCTTTTCTTGGGTGGGTCTATGCTAGAAAAAGCTTAAAACTAGGGCCTGAGTCCCATCCCTGGTTTCATGCTCAAAGCTAGCACTCTACCATTTGAGCCACAGCTCCACTTGCAAGGTTTTTGGGTGTTTAATTGGAGATAAGAGTTTTCAATGACTTTGCTGCCAAGGGTTGCATCCAAGTGCAGTCCTCAGATCTCAGTCTCCTGAGGGGATAGGATGACAGGCATAGAAAAGCCTCTTTGGCCGGGTGCCAGTGGCTCATGGCTCTCATCCTAAGTACTCAGGAGCTGAATCTTAGGATCATGGGTAAAAGCCAGCTTGGGCAGGAAAGACCCTCAGAGTCTTCTCTCCAATAAAGCACCAGAAAACCGGAAGTGGTGCTGTGGCTCAAGTAGTAGAGTGCTGGACTTGCGCTGAAGAGGTCAGGGATAGAACCCAGGCCCAGAGTTCAAGCCCCACAACCAACAAAAAGAAAGAAAGTAAAACATCTTTGCTTGCAAAGGATGGTGGAGGTGTGTTTGTGTGTATGTGGGGGGTGGGGGGAGGTAGTGGTGGTGGTAGACATTTAGTGCCCTGCTCAGTCATCATTTTACATGGATTGTCCCAAACTCTTAGTTCACGGCAGCCGATTCTTGACCACAGGTGAAGCTCTGGGTTGGATGTCCACCATTGGACCTAAGTCTCCTCATAGGACAGTTGTGAGTAAATAAGGGACTAATACAGAGGTGTCTCTGGAGCAGGTCCAGGCACAGAGGGAGCAGGTGTCAGATACAGTTCTCAACAATTCTGTGAGCATATGACAGGAAGTTGCCGGGAAAGGGCTCAGATGGGGTCTGTTATTAATCAAGCAACAGGTGTGGGATTCTAAAACAAAACATGGCTGCCTTTCATCATTACCCTGTCCCCATGCGGAAGGGATTTTTCACTCTATTCATTTTTCCAGCTGGGGAAAATGAGTCATGGAGAAGCCAGGTGACCTACTCATGACCCCAGCTGAGAGGAATCTTGGCCTGATTTCTCTGCCAGGCTTCCTAGGACCCTGTGTGTTATTCAGTCCCTTCTTGTGTGGGAAGTCCACTTCTTGTCATTTGTGGGGATTGAATTCTGGGCCTGGATGCTATCCCTGAGCTCCTCAGAACAAGGCTAGTACTCTACCCCCTGAGCCACAGCATCACTTCCGGTTTTCTGTTGGTTCTTTGAGGATAAGAGTCTCACAGACATTCCTCTGGAGCCAGCTATGAACCACCATCTTCACATCTCAGCCTCTTGTGTAGGTAGGATTATAGGTCCGAGCCACCGGCACCTGGCTTAAGTGTAATTCTGGACCTCTGTCTCTCTCTCTCCCTCTCTGTCTCTTCTCTCTCCCTCTCTCTTTCTCTCTCGCAGGAATTGGTAGAATGCTGGAGGAGGTGGCCCAGCATTCCCATGTGGCTGGAAACCAAGGTGGCCCTCTCATTCTGGAGGTGGGCTGTGGGTCAGGAGCTGTTTGCCCAGCCTGTTGAACCAGCCCCTTGAGGTAAGCCCCTCTGTGCCCTGGCTAGACCGTGATGGTTATTCATTGTCTATCCCATCAGTCCTTGCCCACATCCCTCTGCTACACTGTTGAAGGAAAGTGGATGAGAAGGTGTCGCCTTGTCCCCCTGCCAGCACAATTCCAGGCCTCTGACCTATACCCCCACGTATCTGACGAGACCCTGGGTATAAGACAATAAAAACACTCTGTGTGTACTACGCTTTGCTGGGGAGTGTCGTTTTGGTTAGGGTGGCGGGGTTCAGAGGAAAGACCACAGACCTGACGCCTCCCGGGGGGACATTTGTTCTTGTGACAGAGCCATGTCATTGCTGTGGATAAGGACGAAGCCTCCATCAGACTGACCCAGAACAATGCTCAAAGATAGGTAGGTTGTTGAAGTATCAAACCCACTCATGTCTGCTTCCTACTCCCAACAAGGAGGGGTAGTATAGGTGGCCTGGCTCTGGGCCTAAGGGATTATAAATGGATGGCGGCAGTCAGGAGCTCATGGCTCCCACCCATCTTCTGGCTCTTTGGGAGGCTGAGATCTGATGGATGTGACTCAGAGCAGCCCGGGCAGGAAAGTCCAGGAGATTCTTATCTCCCATAAACCACCTAGCTCCCCAAAACCACACACAAAAAAGCCAGATGTGGTGCTGAGGCTCAAGTAGTAGAGCCTCAACCTTGAACAAAAGAAGCTAAGGGATAACACCCAGGCCCTGAATCCAAGCCCTAGGACTAACACAAACATAAAATAAATGAATAGTGTACATCTTTTTTCTGACTACCAAGAAAGATGTATTCAGTTTTCTTGCTGGTACATGTAGCCAAAGGTAGGGGCTCACTTTCTTGTTCCAATAACCCTCTCCTTCTCTCCTTTATCTGTCCAGGCTTTATCAGTGCAGGACAGAATTCGGATCATCCCCCTGGATGTGACCTTAGGTACCCTCCCTCATCCACCTCCCTTGGGGTCAGGATCCTGGATGCACTCCCTGCTGGGAGGAGGAGGCATCACGTAGATGAGGATAGGTATCCCTAACACCCACACATACAAACATCCCTAAGCCAACTCAGACTAGCCTTTTCCAAAGACATTTTATCTGCCTGGATTAACCGACCTAGGGGAGGAATTTGATCCCCTGTAACTGATTATTTTAACTTGGGCTTGCTAGTTCACAGGAGATAAACGGAAGCAAACAAAAACCAAAAAGCCTTTGGTGCCCGTCACCTCTGGCTCAGGGTCAAGCCTGACATCCTGGTGACTTGGGATGCAGAGATCTGAGGATCAAGGATCAAAGCCAGCCATAAGCTGGAAAGCGAGAGAGACACTTCTCTCCATGGAACCACCAAAAAGCCAGAAGTGGAGCTGTGGCTCAAGTGGTAGAGCAGCAGCCATGAGCAATAAAACTCAGAGAAACAGCTCCCAGATCCTCAGTTCAAGCCCACAAAAAGAAATGGCCCTGTCATGTTGCCCACAGATTGCCCAGTCCTCGAGCCCCTCTCACGGAGTGTGATACAACACCTGCCCCTGGGTGGTGTATCAGGGCCTTCAGAAATCCGGTGGTGGAATCCAGGCCTTCCCCTTCATGCATTCTCAACACACACTGGCTGGAGGGCAGAGTCTGACAAGGCTGGCAGCCTGCACAGCGGAGAGGCTCCAGCTTTTCCAAGGTGATCAGAAAGGGCTTCTTGGAGACAGCACTTGAAAAGGGGTCTTGCTTAACAAGGAGGATCTGTAGGAAGCACAGACAACAAAGGTGCTACAGATGATGGGCAACATAGCAGAGCGTGTTCATTTCCAGCCAGGGCTGCTGGTGAGAGACTTGGTATAGATGTGCGAGACTGTCCCAAGACAGGCCCGAGGGATCACAGAAGAACAGCTATCCAGGGCTGGGATTGCATCCTAGAGGTAGAGCTGCCTAGCACACAGGAAAGCATGGGTTCAATTCCTAGGTCCTGCATACACAGTAAAAGCTGGAAGTGGCACCATGGCTCAGGTGAAAGGGCACTCCCCTGTAGACACAGAAAGTCAGGGACAGTGCCGGGCCCTGAGGTCAGGCCCCAGGGCTGTCACCATAAAACACTTCTCCCAGGGACCTTTCGTGACAGGTAGATGCACTGAATCTCTTAGTAGATCCATCTGTGCTTTGTGTCTCCTTTGACAGAGGGGAGCTGGACACTCCTTCTGCCCTGGGTACCCCTGGGCCCGGTTATCAGCAACCCTCCCAACGTCTTCCACCGGGACATGGCGCAGCTGGCCCAAGAAGTCCTCAGGTATCGGTTGGGTGGGGCACGGGGACATAGGGCAGGCCCCAGAACTCCTTGTGGGTCTGATCCACCCTGGAAGACCAGGCAATCCAGAGGAGGCAGATGGGAGCTTAGAGGGGGTTAGTGATGTGGAGTGGGCCCTTTAATCCCCATGACCCCACCCAGATTCTAGCCTCCCTTTGCTTTCCCTGAAGGAGGTAGAGGGGTGTCTAGGTGGTAGTGTCTAGAGAAGGACTAGGTGGAAATTCTGAAGGACTAGACACCTTAAGCCATGAGCCAGTGGCTCACACTTGTCATCTCATACCTGTCATCCTACACCTGTCATCCTGCCCACTCGGGAGGCTGAGATCCAGAGGATCTCATTTCTCAGCCAGGCAGGAAAGTCCCTCCAGAGCCTCATCTCCAATCTCCAACCCGAAGTGGCACTGTGGCTCAAGTGTTAGAGCACTGGCCTTGAGGAAAATTAGACATCAGGGACAGTACCCAAGCCCTGAGTTCAAGCCCCTCAACCAAAACAAAACAAAAAAAAATTCAGAAACCGAAAAAGAAAGAAAGACACCCCTTCCTTGCTTGCAAGAGATGGTGAAGTAGTAGTGTTTCTGTGGTTCTGAGACCAGATGCTGACCTCACAGTACAGACATTTCTAATAAGTCCCCAGGTTTACCCCAGTGTGAAGCCAAAGCAGGGTAGGTGGTGCCTTACCAAGAACTCCAGAGGTTATGGCTATGGCAGACATGGAGTGGGTGAATGGGATCTGGGGTGGAATGGTAGTGTCAATTATATGCTCTCCATCCATGGAAGAATGGTTTTGGATGCTGGTGACAAAGTCTGAAGTGTAGGGTTACATTTGGTTTGTGTCTTGATGAGTTGGATTTTCCCTTGGTATAAGAAGGTGGCTGCATAGGAGGCTACAATGCTTGATAAGAAATGTACTCCTTTTATGGCTAGGGAGGTTGAACATTTCTTCATGTGTGTATTGGCCATACTTCTTTCTGCTTCAGAAAAGTTTCTCTTTAAGTCTTTATCCCACTTATTTATTGGGCAGTTGTTTCTTTGAGGATTTGTTGGTGGGGGATCTAATTTTTTGAGTTCCAAGTATATTTTAGATATGAGACACTTGTCCATTGTATGGCTCAGTGAAGATCTTCTCCCAATCCGTAGGCTTTCTATTGGTCTTGCTAGCTATGTCCTTTGCCATGCAAAAGCTCTGCAACTTCATGCAATCCCTTTTCTCCAACCTTTCTTTGATTTGTTGTGTTTCTGGGTCTCTATTAAGAACATTTTGGCCTGCGCCAAGGAGACCTAGGGTTTCTCCTATTCCATCCTGTAATGTTTTCCGAGAGTCTGCTTTGACTCCGAGGTCTTTGATCCATTTGGAGTTGATTCTGGTGCAGGGTGATATATAAGGATCTAGCTTTAGTTTTCTACAAGTAGTTAACCAATTTTGCCAGCACCATTTACTGAAGAGGCTGTCTTTCTTCCATTCTATTTTTTTAGCTGTCTTTCTTCCATTCTATTTTTTTTAGCTCCCTTATCAAAGATTAGATAGCTGTAGTTCTTTAGGTTCATTTCTGGGTTTTCAATTCTATTCCATTGGTCCTGAGGTCTGTTCTTGTGCCAGTACCAAGCTGTTTTGATTACTATTGCTTTATAGTAGAGGTTGAAATTTGGTATTGATATTCTTCCAGCAGGGTTCTTTCTGTTGAGGAGCGTTTTTGCTATTCGGGGTCTTTTATTGTTCCATATGAATTTTTGGATTGCCTCTTCTATTTCCTTGAAGAATGAGGTTGGAATTTTGATAGGTATCACATTGAATTTGTAGATAGCCTTGGGAAGTATTGCCATTTTCAAAATGTTAATTTTTCCAATCCAAGAGAATGGGAGTTTTTGCCATTTTTGGCTTAAGGTGTCTAGTCCTTCAGACACCTTAAACCATGAGCCGATGGCTCACACCTGTCATCTCACATGTGTCTTCCTGTCCACTCAGGAGGCTGAGATCCAGAGGATCTCATTTCCCAGCCAGGCAGGAAAGTCCCTCCAGATACTCATCTCCAATCTCTAACTGGAAGTGGCACTGTGGCTCAAATGGTAGAGCACTGGCCTTGAGGAAAATTAGACCTCAGGGACAGTAACCAAGCCCTGAGTTCAAGCCCCTCAACCAAAATAAAAAACAAAAACCAAACATGAAAGAAAGATACCCCTTCCTTGCTTGCAAGAGATAGTAGTAGGGTTGCAAATCAAAACAACATTAAGATACTACCTCACCCGTTAGAATGGCAAAAATCAAGAACTCTAATAACAACAGATGCTGGAGGGGATGTGGACAGAAGGGAACCTTACTTCATTGTTGGTGGGAGTGTAAACTTGTTCAACCACTTTGGAAAGTAGTATGGAGGTTCTTCAAAAGACTCCACATAGATCACCCCTATGACCCACGAATCCCACTTTTGGGCATTTACCCAAATGTTTACAAACAAGACCACACTAAAGCTACCAGCACAACTATGTTTATTACAGCATTATTTACCATAGCTAAGATATGGAACCAACCCAGATGCCCCTCAGTAGATGAATAGATCAAGAAAATGTTGTATATATACACCATGGAATTCTATGCCTCCATCAGAAAGAATGACATTGCCTCATTTGTTAGGAAATGGAAAGACTTGGAAAAAATTATATTAAGTGAAGTAAGCCAAGCCCAAAGAAACTTAGGTCCCATGGTTTCCTTTATTTGCAATATTTAGTATATATATGAGTCAAGCAGAAAAGGTTAGATAAGGTGATGTTAGGAAAATGAACCCTAAGGTTTATATTTAAATGTTTTTTTTTTCTTTCAAGCATTTGTTTCTAATGCATTTATAAGATTATTTCTTTGTTGCTTTGTATGTCCCTTGCCCACAGTACAACCCCTGCTTTCACTGTATTTAATTGTGGTATAATTTGTGGAGGGGAAGGGGAAAAAACAAGTCATTTAAGTAAGTATACAGGCTGACCCTTGCATCAATGAGAAGTACAAGTTGTCATATCAAAAAAGAACTTTACAACTTTCGTGGGGGGGGGGAAGGGTTCGTTAAGGGATAGGGGAAAGCTGGGAAGGGATAGGAAGGGGAAACAAAGGAGGAGGCTACAATGCTTGATAAGATATGTACTGCTTATCTTGCCCATGTAATTGTAACCCCTCTGTACAGTATTTTCACAATAAAAAAAGAAAGAAAGAAAGCTGAAAAAAAAAAAAAGAAGTTGGTTGTAGCCAGGCACAGCCAGTGGCTCACAACTGTCATCCTAGCTACTCAGGAGGCTGATATCTAAGGATCACGGTTCAAAGCCAGCTTGGGCAGGAAAGTCTGTGAGACTTTATCTCCAATGAACCACCAGAAAATTGGATGTGGTGCTGTGGCTCCAGTGGTAGAACACACAACTTCATCTGAAGAGCTGAGGCCCTGCTGGCAGGCCCAAAGCTCAAACTCCATAACCTACAACCAAACAAAAGGTAGCTGAATTTTCTGCATAACTGTACAGTAGAAATGCCATGATGTGTTGTGAACCATTCCAGACATGTGAGAGGCTCTGAGTTTTGTCTACAGTTGGTCTATGATGGTAGTGCCATCATCTCTGGGGTGGAATATTCAGGGTGCTCAGGGACTGCTGAGGGTTTGGGCTACCAGTGTGTATGTCTGTGTGTTCGTGTGTGTGTCTGTGTGTGTCTGTGTCTGTGTGTTTGGATGTAGAAGACCTGGGTCTTGAACTCAGGGCCTAGGTGAAGTTCCTATGCTTCTGTGCTCAAAGTTGGTGCTCTAACACTTGAGGTAGAGCTCATTTCTGGCTATTTGTTGGTTCATTGGAGATAAGAGCTTCACAGACATTTCTGTGCTGGCTGGCTGGCTTTGAGCTCAACCTCCTGAGTAGCTAGGATGACAGGTGTGAGACACCAGTGCCATATTTGTGTGTGTGTGTGTGTGTGTGTGTATGTTTGTGTGTGTGTGTGTATGTGTGTGTGTGTGTGTGTGTGTGTGTGTGTGTGTGTGTGTGTGTGTGTATTTTCCTCATCTTTCTCTGTCCGCTTCCTGGGTGACTGTCTGCCTCTTTCTGACCTCGGATGGTGGTCCTTCTCCACACCACCCTTGCCTATAGCCTCCTATCTGGGTCTACAATGAGTCCTAAATTGCCAGAGACCTGAGTTCAAACTTTTCTTTGGGGCCCAAGTCCAGATGTCCAAATCTTTGGCCTCCTGCAAGGGATTCTGGGTCAGCCAGGCCAGCTGCAATAAAGTATTGCCTGTCTGTGGGTGGGGAACTTAGACATGGGATGTCCTGCCCTTTTCCTCTTCTAGACCTCTGGCTGCATGTCCCTCTCAGCAGGCTGGCAGTGAGTGGGGGAAGGGAGTTGCCAGTGGCTCTGGCCAACTCCAGCTTCATAGGGGACTGAAGGCCGCCCAAGCAAGAAGGATTCCGGGCTACATTGGAGGTGAGGCCAAGATGGCTTGGAAGTGTCTGTTGGTGTCTAGGAAATGTCAACATACATTATCGCAGGCAAGTCAATCTTCCAGCCTTAGCTGGGCCTCTCAAATCCTTCTAGAGAATTCTGGATGCCCAGAACACTGAGGCACAGACTTTAGATTCCAGGGCCAGGGAATTGGGGTAGGAGAGACTGGTATGGCCAATACCTCAATGTTCTAGGCATTAGCCTTGACCTTGGTAGGCCCCCATTGTGTACGTTCACATCTTAACACAGAGCTGGCCAGAAACAGGCCACTTGTGGTGGGGCTGTAGAAGTGGCAAGAGTGGAAGTGAGATCTAGGATGACCAATATCTGGATTTAGGGCCTGACGGCGGGGGTCGGGGGGGGGGAAGGTGAAAGTGTCTTTTTAAAAAAAAAATCTCTAAGAGCTGGAACTCAGGGTCTAGGCACTGAGTTTCCTTTGCTCAAATCTAACACTCTACCACTTGAACCACAGCTCACATTTCATCTTTTTTAGTAGTTTAGTGGAGATAAGCGTCTCACGAACTTTTCTGCCTGGGCTGGCTTCAAGCTGCCATCTTAAGAGCTCAGCCTCTTGAGTAGCTAGGATTGCTGGTATGAGACACTGGCACCTGCTAAGGATGTTAGTGTGTGTGTGTGTGTGTGTGTGTGTGTGTGTGTTTACCAGGGCTTGAGCTCAGAGCCTAGGTGGTATCCTTTAGCTTGTTTGTGGAAGGCTCATGGTCTACCAGTTGTACTACAGTAGCTCTACTTCTCAGCTTTTTGGTGATTCATTGGAGATAAGAGTCTGCCCACCCAAGCTAGCTTTGAATCTTGCTTGATCCTCATGTGTCAGCCTTAAGTAGCTAGGATTATAAGCATGAGCCACTGGCATCCAGCTGCAAGGATGTCTCTTCATACTGTCTTCTGTTCTAACAGCTGTCTACTTGCCCTGGCCTAGATCTCTGATCTCCACATCAGCTCCCAGCAGCCCTTGACTGTGTGGAGAACATAAAGCTCAAACCTGCCAAATATCCTATTACTATGTTCTCACCGGAGGGTATGTTTCCTCTGAAGCCTGGAGGAGAAGGGGGAGGAGGAAGAAGGTTAGCTGTAGATGGGAGCTAGGCTGGGAGAGAGGTACACTGTCTTAGCCAAGAAGGAAAATGTGGCCAGATGTTAATAGCTCATGCTCTCATATTCCTAGCTCCTCAGGAGGCTGAGATCTAAGGATTGGCATTCAGAGGCAGCCCAGCTCACTTTTCTTTTCTTTTTTTTTTTCTGGTATCAGTAGGATCTTTTTTTGTGTGTGAAAATACTGTACAGAGGGGTTACAATTACATGGGCAAGGTAATGAGTACATTTCTTATCACCAGCTCACTTTTCTAAAGTGTGTGAGACTCTCCTTTCCCAGTAACCACCTGAAAGCTGGAAGAAAAGCTCTGCCTCAGGTGGTAGAGTTGTTAGCCTTGAATGAAAAAGTGAGGGACAGAGCCCAGGTCCTGAGTTCAAGCCCTAGTACCAAGATGTGCCCATGCACACACACACACACACACACACACACACACACACACACACACACACTCACACACACACACACACACACACACACACACACACACACAGGTAGGTTGTAATGATGAGTTGAGCTAGAACTGGGGGCAGTTGAGAGGCACAGTCATAGTAAATTCTGGACACATAAGTTATTTCTCCCCAACTCCTTCTCGGGCTGAGGGGTCTGGGCCATGGCAGTAAATTCCATGGAACCGGCACCTCCATCCATGCATAGGGTACAGGACCAAGGGAAGAACACGTTTTTACTCGGTGCATGATTGCAGACCTTCATCTGCCGCTGAACATTGTTGAGGAAAGCAGGGCTCTGAGCCCTGGGACTCTTGGGATAGCCACTGCTACAAGCAGCAGCCAGCCACCTGTGGATTCCTGAGCCTACGAGTCTTTCATGAGCCCAACTCAACACCCACCCAAGGTGTGCTTGACAAATTTGCCCCCGTGAGTAGGCATTACCTGCTGTGCCATCTTGCAGATCTTGCCCCTCCTGGCCCAGAAACCTGGTCTGAAATGTTGACTTACTGCTCAGATCCACACTGCACCCATGACAGTTGCCATTCTGATGCCATTCTGGCCCATGTCCTCCGTGCCCCAAGGCTAAATCCTTCTCTGATACTTTGGCCCGCTCTGTAGGCAAAGGTTCCCAAAGAGTGGTGCTTTCAAGACTTGTAAGACATGTAGATATTGGGAGACCCTTAGGGGCCCACTGGAAATTACTCTGCCTAGAGCCACAGAGTGAGGTTCAAGCAGGACAGGTGTTGCTCATGGGGCTAGAACTCTGGGCCTGGGCACTGTCCCTTCAGCTTTTCAGCTTACCACTTGAGCCACAGTACCACTTCCAGTTTTCCTGTGATTCATTGGAGATCAGAGTCTCCTGGACTTTCCTGCCCAGGCTGGCTTTGAACCATGATCCTCAGATCTCAGCCTCCTGAGGAGCTAGAAGGATAAACATGAGCCAGCAGCACCCAACTGATTTGGACTTTCACCACAGTGAACTAGGAACTCCTGAAAGCTTTTCTTTATTTTTTCTATGCCAGTACTGGGGCTTGAACTTAAGGTCTGGGCTCCGGTCTCTTTAATTTTTGCTTCAAGTCTGGCACTCTACCACTTGAGCCACAGCTCCATTTCTGGCTTTTGGTAGTCCATCGGCAAGAAGAGTCTCACTAACTTTCCTCCCCTGAGCTGGCTTTGACCCATGACTTTGATCTCAGTCTTTTCAGTAGCTAGGATTTACAGGGGTTGAGCCACCAGTAGCATTGGGCTAGAAGCTTTTCTTAAGCAAGTGTTCTTCCCTGCATTTGCCCTGACTCCTCCATGTAAAGGAGGCCTGAGGGTAAGGAGCTGTGAAAAATAGTCTTCCAGCCACAGGAAATTGCTGGGGTCCATGGTGAAATGCCAAGCTCATCTTCCCCCTTAGCCCCATTCTGGGACCTCCACCCTCTGCCCTCCCTGTGGCTCAAGTACAAACCTTGACCCAGCCTTGAATGTCCTGCAGGACTTGTGTGAAGCCACAGAACATTCATTCCACCCACACCACCTATTCTACACCACACCTCAGGAAACTTTGTGCATGTTGTACCTTCTGCCTGAGGCTCTCTATCTTGTTCCACATCTTAGAACTCCTGTGGAATTTTGGCACTAGTTATATCACCTCCAGGAGCCAGTCTTTCCTTCCCTTCTCCCTCTTTTTTTAATATTGAGTTGCTAGAGATGGATCTTGTGCAGGCTGACTGGCAAATGCTCTAGCTTGGTGTGTGTGTGTGTGTGTTGCTAGAGATGGAACTTGTGCAGGCTGACTGGCAAATGCTCTAGCTTGGTGTGTGTGTGTGTGTGTGTGTGTGTGTGTGTGTGTGTGTGTGTGTGTGTGTGTGTGTGTGTGTGTTTGCCAGTCCTAGGGTTTGAATTCATAGCCTGGATACTATCCCTGAGGTTTTGTGCTCAAGGCTAGCACTCTATTACTTGAACCACAGCTCTACTTCTGACTTTTGGGTGATTAATTGGAGATAAGTGTCTCATATAGACTTTCCTGCTTGCAATTGTGATCCTCAGATATCAGCCTCCTGAGTAGCTAAGATTACAGGTGTGAGCCACCAGCAACTGTCCTCTACCCTACCTCTTACCTCTAACCTTGGCTCTCCTATGAGTACCAGAAGAATATGTCTCACCAGGCTCACTTTTTTGCCAGTCTTGGGGCTTGAACTCAGAGTCTGGGCATGTTCCTGAGTTTCTTTTTGTCAAAGCTAGCACTCTTATCACTTAAGCCACAGTGCCACTTTTGGCTTTTTCTGTTTCTGTGATACTGAGGAATCAAACCCAGGGCTTCGTGCGTGCTAAGTAAGCACTTTACCACGAAGCCACATTCACAGCCCAAGGCTCACTTCTGACAGGAACTATGAGGGTGGGCTTTATTGGCTTACCCCTTTTGGTGCAGGAATCGCTGGCTATTTCATATCTTTGCCAAGATTTGGGACCAGGATGTGACTCGGCAATGAGGAATGGTGAATGAGGGATAGCCACCAGGCCCCAGAGAAGTAGGCTCACATATTCTACAGAGGGATAGAGAATATGGAGCCAGAAACTTTGACAACTCCTACAGCCTAGGAACTGTGGTCTCCCTGGAGGCAGTGGCTGGCTGCTAGGTGTCCCAATGGGACATCTCAACCAGAACATAAGGCACTTGTTGCACTGCCCAGGCAAAGCCGGGGGGGGGGGGGCTTCAGTTATTAAATGGCAGAGAAGGATGCTTTGTTCAAGGTGCTGGCTCAGACTTAGGACTCTCTGAGGACTTGCCCAGGTTGGGGGGATGGACATGAGCAACCTGCTGAATGCCCATCATCCATCCATACACAGAGACATGGAGTTATTGCCTCCTTTATTTGGGGGGGGGTTGAGGAAGGTCCAGGGTTGTCCTATGAGCCTAGGCCCTGTCCCTGAGCTCCTTTTACTCAAGGATAGCACTCTGCCCTTGAGCCACAGCCCCACTCATGGTTTTTTTCCCCCCTGTGATCTCTTAGAAAGAAGAGTGTTTTGGACTTTTTTACCCTGGATGCATTCAAATTGGCATTCTCTACATCTCAGCTTCAGGAGGAGTTAGGATTATAGGCAGGAGCCACTGACACTTGGCTTTCTTTTCTTCTTGTTGTTCTTTATTTTAATCGTGACAATCTGAAATCTTCACAGTGTCATTCCAATGTTTTGCATTCAAAGTAATCTACCCAGGCCTGGAATTCGAGTGCTATGACTATCACCCACAAATGGAGGGAGATCCTGATGAACTCATTCTTGTTCATGTGAATGCTAATGGAATGTTATAAAAGTAATAATTAAATTTGCCGTTAATTCATGATTGTATTTTAGAATGCCACAAAAAAATTATTGGATATATATCTTCATTCTAGCACCAAGGTATGATTAAGGATATTGACTAATTTTTAATTAATGCTGTTGTAAGTATTTAACTATGATACTTCATTAAATGGAGTCATAATTTAGTAACTAATAATTGGTTATAACATATATATAATTTAATAACATCTTCACATTCCCTCTTTGTAAGTCTGTGTAAATATATATATACATATAGATGCAGGTATATATATATATATATATATATATATATATATATATATATAATATCAATCTACACATTTATCAATTGAGCACTACTGTGGCTTGGTCACAGTTCCTTAGAATTTCCTGGATGCTCAGTTTGCTGGAGGCTGGTGTGCTAAGACTGTACCCCATTTATGGATTGGGCAATGTAGGCTCAGTTGAAATTCCAGCATGGCCAAAAACTTATTTGTGGAGTAAGAAGCCAATTTTACACTTTTTGTTCATTCTCTGTGAAAGTCCTGGGTCTCAATACGATGTATAATCCATATGCAAATATATCCTATGAGATATGATATAATAAAGGAAATGTTATATGTGTAACAATACTAAATAAATAAGAGTAATAAATGTCATATGCAGTAGAACCTATGTATGTAAATAGATCTCATATATATGAATATTATTTTTTCCAGTGCTGGGGCATCTATTCAGACCCTGGGAACTGGTCTGAATTTCTTTTTTCTTTTTTTCTTTTCTTTTCTTTTCTTTGCCAGTCATGGTGCCTGAAATCTGGGCATGAGTACTGTCCCTCAGCTCTTCAGTTCAAGGTGAGTGAACGCTCTACCACTTGAGCTACAGTGCCACTTCCAGCTTTTTCTGCTTATGTGGTGCTGAGTTATTGAACCAGGGGCCTCATGCATGCAAGGCAAGCACTCTACCACTGAGCCAACTTCCCAGCCCCATGAATTTCTTGTCTATAATGATGGTGAGCTTTCCTCTTCACACATAGTGTCACAGAGTTACCCAGACCCTGAGTTCAAATCCCAGGCCTGCTAAAAAAATGGTGCAATTTCCTCACCAGGGTCTTATTGTTATTATTACTTTTTTTTGGCCTAGCACAGGGCTTGAACTCAGGTCTTCGCATCTCTGCCACAGCTGATCATTGGATCCTACCACCCTACTTCAAATTTCAGAGCTGGCAAAAAAATAAATAAATAAAAAGGAGAAGGATAAAACTGAGAAGTTCAAGAAGGCAGTTTTACTTTTTTTATTCCTTTGTATTGTGACCATCCTGGGTCTAAATGACAAGCCCCAGAATGTGTACATGACATTGCATTGCTAATGTTTCATGGGCTATTAGGGAAGCCATAGCTGAAACAAGCAACTTAGACCTGGAGGTCCAATCTTGGAACTGCCACTAATGAATGTGGGAGGTTCTAAGAAACACATTCTGATATACATCCGTACAAATAGAATGTTATAAAAGTAACATTTAAATTAGTAGTTAGTATATGATTATATTCTAAAATTATACACAACAATTACTCTACATTGACTAATTTTCAATTAATACTTTATTATGTATTCAATCATGATACTTAAAAAAGGAAGGAACAATTTAATTGCCAATAATTGGTAGTAATATCATATATGCAGTTTCATAATATACAGACATCTCTTGTTTTATATCTATCTATCTATCTATCTATCTATCTATCTATCTATCTATCTACCTATCTATCTATCTGTCTATCTATCTATCTATCTATCTCTATCTACCAATCTACACATTAATCTGTTTATACACTTGTCACTCCTGGGGCTCAGTGTTAGAGTGCTCACTGAGTATGTACAAAGTCCTGGGTTCCATTCCTCACTACCACTTGCACAGAAAAATCCAGGAGTCATGCTGTTGCTCAAGCAGTTGAGTACTAGCTTTGAGCATAAAAGTTTAGGGACTGTATCTAGACACTTACTCAAGATGCAGGACTGGCACCAAAACAAAACAATTGAATGTTCTGACTGCAAAGATATAAGAATAGGACTGCAAATACATCATTGTAGAGCAAGCTAGGAGTCTGGTGCTGAGAGCTGCAATCTAACCTGACTTAGCCAGAGGTAAACTGCTGCAACCCAGCTACACGGAACCAGATGCTTCTGGCTCAATCAGCCCTGTCATCCAAGATACTGGGGGGCTGAGATCAGACACTGGTGGTTTTAAAATCCAGCCCTGACAGGAAGTCTGCAAAACTCTGAGCTTTGGCTCAAAGTGGTAGAGCTCTAGCCTTGAGCAAAAGATCTTAGGACAGTACCCCCAAACTTTCAGTGGAATCCCCGTGGCTGACTCACCACCCCCTCCCTACAAAAAACCCACCCCTCTAAATCATTAGAACTTTGTGTAGTTTGGTGACACTGATTAAAGCATCCTAATTCTAATGACAGTGTGTGGGATACAGCTATGTCATGAGTCTTATATGAGGAATGGTGTACTGAGTGCATCTGGTCCTTGTAAGAGCTCCACAGATTATTGTGCAGATGAGAACCTTGAGGCTCAGATATGTCCCCATGTCAGGGCCAAAATGATGTATGTACTGAACTCTAGTGAGTTTTTCTCCTGCAGACAATTGTTTTGGTTTATTTTTCTCGGTCATGAACCTTAAACTCAGGGCCTAGCTACTGACTCTTCACTGTTTGGCTCATTGCTAGCACCCTACCAAGGGGACCCAAGGACACCCATACAAAAGTGTTACAGTCTAGGCATCTGTGGCTGATATCTGTCATCCTGCCTACTTTGACACATTTTTTTTCCTTCTCTGTAAAAATCCTGAGTCTCAGTATGAAGTATAATCCATATGCAAATATATCCATGTGATAAGATGTAATAAATGAAATAAATGTTATATATGTAATAATACTAAATAAATAAATAATGAATAAATAAGTGTAATAAATGTCAAATGGAGTAAGCCCATGTATGTAAAAAGATCACATATATGAATATTAATTTTCCCAGTGTTGGTGCTTAAATTCAGCCTGGAAACTGGTCTGAAATTCTTGTCTTCAACAACAGTGAACTTCCCTTCCTCCACAGTGTCACACAGTTACCCAGACCCTGAGTTCAAATACCAGGCCTGTCAGAAAAATGGAGCAAATTCCCAGTCACGGCCTTAAGTTATTTTGTCCAGGCCCGGGGCTTGAACTCAGCTTGTGGCATTTCTGCCTCAGATTCTATCACCCTAGGCTGAGGTGTAGCCAATGGACCCACAGCCCATTCTGAGATCCTAGGACCCAAGTTCAAATCTCCAGACTGATAAAAAAAAAACAAAAGGAGAAGGGCAGGGAAGATGGCCCAGTAGTAGAGTGCTTTCCTTGCATGCATAAGGCCCTGGGCTCGATTCCTCAGCACCACATAAACAAAAAGCTGGAAGTGGTGCTATGACTCAAGTGGTAGAACACTAGTCTTGAGCTGAATAGTTGAGGAACAGTGTCCAGACCCAGATTTCTGGCCCCACAACCAACAAAAAAGAAAAAAAGAGAAAGGGGGGGGGAAATAAGGATAAAACTGGGAAGTTCCAGAAGGTGGTTTTACTTTGTTTTTTTTCTTTGCATTGTGACCATCCTGGGTCTAAATGAAAGGGCCCGGAAAGACTATGTGACCTTACACTGCTGAAGTTTGGTGGGTTATCAGGCAAGCCATAGCCAAAACCAGCAACCTAGGCCCAGGGTTCAAATTCTGGGACCGCCACCTACGAATGGCGGGAGATCCTAAGAAATGCATTCTGACATACATCCATATGAATGGAATGTTTAAAAGTAACAATTACATTAGTACTTAGTATATGATTATATTTTAAACTTAAAAACAATAATCATAGTACATTGACTAATTTTCAATAAATATATTATTGTATTTTCAACAATGAGAAATGAAGGAATAATTTAATTATGGATAATTGATAGTAATATAGTATGTGTAATTTAATAATATACAGATGTCTTTCTTATTTTATACATATATATCTGTACATATATATTTCTACACTTGTCACTCCTGGGGCTCAGTGGTAGAGTGCTTGCCTAGTATGTATAAAGCCCTGGATTAGTTTCCACACTACCACATGCACAGAAAAAGCCGGAAGTGCTGCTGTCACTCAAGCACCAAAGAAAAGTTAGAATGTTCTAACTGCAACTATACAAGAACAGGACTTTAAATACGTCATGACAGAGCAAGCTGGGAATCTGAAGATGACGGCTGCCATCTATCCTGAGGTTAACAGCTGCAAACCAACAGCCAGGGGTTAACAGCGCAAACCAACTCCATCGAACCAGATGCTGCTTGCTCACCCTAGCTGCTCAGGGGATGAGATCTGACATTGGTGGGTTGAAAACTCAGCCCTGGCAGGAAGTCTGTGAGACTCTGAGCTTTGGCTCAAAGTGGTAGAGCTCTAGCCTTGAGGAAAAGATCTTAGGACAGTACCCACAACCCTATGAGTGCCACCCCTGAGTCTGATGACCCTCCTCCCCCACCCCGACTAACCACCCTTCTAAACTGTTAGATGTGAACTTGTGTGGTTCATGACACTTTTCTGAAGGAATGGTGATACTGATGAAAACATCCTAATTCTAATGACAGCTTGTGGGATACAGCTCTATGAAGATTCCTTCCTGGGGTGCTAGGTCCTTCACGGAGTGCTCTGTGCTGAGTCAGGGCTGCTCAGGGTGGCAGTATCAGCTCCTTAGCCTGTGCTGTGGCCCTGGCCGGTCAGTGTAGGAACCTTCTCAATAAAGTTGCTTCTTTGTTACTAACTTTGCTGCGGTGGGCTCTGTCACTCCAGACGAATAGGTGGGTTTGCCTGCCTGAGTAGGAGTCTTCCTACTACACACTGAACTTCTGTTCTGAGCTCATGGTCAGTACTCAGGCCCTGTGTTCAACCTGGAAACCTAGTCACCCAAGGCCCAACTAGGAGAGGTCAAAGGTTTCCAAACCTGATGAGCTCCACCAGCCCTACATAACAGGGAACATTGTGATTTTGCAAATGTGCTTAGATGTAGCAAGCTTCGGAAAACCTGGGGAGGCACCATTGCCAATAATGAATCATTGCATTAGGTTCAGCTCCCTAGTTGTTGTCTGCCAGAATAAATCTTGAATTAATTGTAGCAGTTTGTTTCAACACTGGAACATATTCTAACAAAGACAGGATAAGTGCAGGGAACTTGGCCTGTCCCTGGAGGTGGCACAAATGAAGGCTTCCTGTCAAAACAGAGCACTGGGGAGAGAGATATCTTGGGGTACAAAGAGGCTTTTTTCTCCTGGTCTTCAGAGCCTGCCCACACTCATCATAACTAGTTGGCCCGGATAGAGTTGTTTGTTAGAGAGCTGTACGGGAGTAAGGCCTTTTGACTGCCTGTTCTAACAAAGAGGCAGACTTCCTCCAGCAGCATGGGGTGTGAAGAAACCCTTAGGCTACAGTGGGAACAGGGAGGGGAGCCCTGGAACATGCACTGTCTTGAAAGCACCCTCTGGGCTATGAAATCATTCTATTCAAAGCAAATTTCCTAGCTGGGTTCCTTTCTTCATAGCAACTCTGGATGTTTACCAATAGAAATACATTCACACATACACAGACACATGGAGTTACTGGCTCTTTTTTTTTTTTTTTTTTTTTGGTGCAGGTCCTGAGGCTTGAACTGTGAGCTTAGACATTGTCCCTGAGCTCCTTTTGCACAAGGAAGCACATTATTGTGCCTTAAACCATGATACATCATTAAATGAAGGCATAATTTAATACCTAATAATTATTAGTAATGTATTACATTTAATTTAATGATATATAGACATCTCACATTCTATAAATATATTTATATATTTAAATATACACTGTGATATACATATACATCTCTCTCTCACACTCTCCATGCATATATATGTATTTGCAGCAATTTATGCATCTATCTATTTATATATTGGCCACTCCTGGAGGTTAAACTTAGGTCCTGGGAACTCCCTGGCAGTGAATTTGTTTGAGGCTGCTGTGCTTACATTGATCCCTTGATGAGTTGGGCATTCAAGGCCCTGAGTTCAAATCCCAGCAGTGCCAAAGACAATAGGTGGGGTAAGAAACCAATGTTGACCTGTTCTGCTGTCTGTGAAAATATTGTTTCCTAGGTACAATATGTAATACCTATGCAAATACATATATATGATGTATATTATAAATGTATATAAATATAATATTGCCAGTACTGGGTCTAGAATTCATGCCCAAGGAAATGCTCTTGACTTTCTTTTATTCAAGGAGAGTGAGCTTCCACTTTACCCACAGCAAAATAGAGTTACCCAGGCCCTGATTTCAAATCCCAGGTATGGCAGATAAAATGTCCCAAATTCCAAGCCAGGACCTTAACTTTTGGGGGGGGAGGCAGGCACGGGGCTTGAACTCAGTTCGTCACAACTCTGCCTCAGCCTTAATTACCCTAGGTTGTGTTGCAGGTTTTACACCCACAGATGAACCAAGGATCCTAGGACCCAATTTCAACTCCCAGCACTGGCCAACAAACAAACAAACAAATCAAAATGGAAGAGGAAAAACCAGAAAGTTTTACACAACAGTTTTACCTTTGTTTCTTTTGCACAGTCGACATCCTGGGTCTCACTGACTTGGCTTGAAAATTGTACATGACTTTGCATGGCTGAAGCTGGTGGGCTGTCAGTGAAGCCTGAGGTTAACCCTGACACCTGCGCCCTGAGTTCAATCCTGGGACTCCCACATACACATGGCTGAAGATACTAGGAAACTGGTTCCTATCTCTAGGAACACTAATAGAATGTTTGAAATGTGCTAATTGAATTACTAGTTAACTAGTCTTTCTAATATAAAATTGTATGCATTAAATATAGGTCATTGGTTAGTTTAATTAATATTTTATTAAATCTTCTACTGTGATTAATTAATGGAGGAATAATTTTAGACCAAATAATTAGTAGCAACAGAATATATAAAAGTAAGATATAGACATCACTCTTTATATAGAGTTATACACTAGAATCTACATAAATGTCTATCTGTCTCCCTCTGCATATGTTTATAGATGCATATATATATGTAATTAAACACACACTGCATTTTACACATCTATGCGTTTATATCTTGGCAACTCCTAGGGCCAAATTTGACCGAAAACTCCATTTGCATCAGACTGGTGTGCTAACATTGACCCATGCCCCATTCATGAAGTGGGTTTTCTAGGCCCTGAGTTCAAATCACAGAACTGCCAAAACTTAAGTAATCCTGGTGGAAGAAGCCAAATGTCCCATTTGTCTTCCTTATCGGTGAAAGTCCTGGGTCTCAGGAATGATGTATAGTACATTGGCAAATCTATGTTGTATGTAATAAGATGTAAAAATGATTATGTGTGTAATCATACTCACTAAAATACATAGGAAATAAATAAAACACAAAATAAAATGAATAACCACACTAACTGCAATATGCAGTAAACATGTGTATGTAAATATGAATCCTGTATTTAAAATGAATACAAATATTATTTTTGCAAGAGCTAGGACTTGAATTCAGTCCCAAGGAACTGGCCTGACTTTCTTGTCTACCAGCACGGTGAGCTTCCCCTTCTCCCACAGTGCTGTAGATGTACCTAGGCCCTGAGTTCAAATCCCAGGACTGGCAGAAAAAAATGGCATGAATTCCAAGCCAAGCAGCCTCATAACTTTTAAAATATTTTAATGTGTTTATTTATTTATTTATTTATTTATTTATTTATTGTCAAGCATAGAGCTTGAACTCAGGGCATGGCAACTCTGCCTCAGCATCGATCACTCCAGGCTAGGGTGCAGCCACTGGAACCACAGCCAAACCTGAGTTCCCAGGGCACAAATGCTGACAGGAAAAATAAATACATAAAACAACACAGAAACAAAGAATAAAAACCTGCAACTTTCAGATGGCTGCCGGTTTTACATTTGTTTTCGTTGCAAGGTGATCTTCCTGTGTCTGAATGACATGGCTGAAAAGTGTTGGAAACCTGGCATTGCTGAAGGCTGGAGGGCTACCAGGGAAGCCATAGGCCAACACTGCAACATAGGCCCTGGGTTCAAAGCCTGGTCCTGACCCCTACAAATGGCAGGAGATCCTAATAGTCTCCTTCCTATTCATAGGAATACTGATGGAAGGTTATGAATGTCAAGGTTGAATTAGTTGTTCCTGAATGATGCTGCTATAAAATTAGAGTGATTTTAGGAGGCCGATGGATTTTCATGAATATTTTTGACACATTAAAAGAATACTATTAATTACATGGACACAATGGTTTTGGGACAGTGGTTGATTTAATTAACAATTCATTAAGGATGAAAACAATAATATAAATGACATGGAGGCATTAAAAATACCCAAATATTGGTAGGAATGTAGCCTATTTAAATGAATAATGTATAGACATCTCTGGCACTCTATAAAGATCTATATTTATTTGTGTACTACCATCTGCATGTCAATCTGTTCTTATTTTCTCAACACTTGGGGCTCGATCTCAGGTGCTGGAAACTGCTTGTCAGCTCAATATGCCCCAGGCTGGCATACTGACACTCACCCATTCATGAATTGGGGCTTGTAGGTTGTGAGTTCAGATGCCAGCACTCACAAAAATTGATTCATAGAGTAAGAAACCCTTGGTGACACAGGTTTTCCTTTGCTGTGAAAGTCCTGGATGTCAGGTGTGAAGTTCATACATAGGCAAATCTATCCTATATAATAAATGTAATAAATAGTCCATGTGTAAGAACAGTCAATAAAATAAATGGTAAATAAATGAATAAAACAAAAAAAATGAATAGCTACACTAAGCACAATATGGAGTCAATATATGTGGCTCGATCTCAGGGCCTGGGAACAACCTGGCAGCGGAATTGGCTAGAGGCTGCTGTGCTGACAGCCACACATAAATGAATTGAGCCTTCTAGGCCCTGAGTTTAGATCCCAGCACTGCCAAAAATGTAATCATGGAGTGGGAAGCCGAGTGTGACACATGATTTTCTTTTCTTTGAAAGTGTTCACTGTCAGGTAGGATGTATAATTTGGATGCAAATCAATATGCTATGTAAGTAGAATGTCACAAAGGTAAAAGAAGTCATAGGTGGAAGAATTGTCACTACAATAAATGATAAACAGATTGAATTAATAATGAATCATTCTAGGATAAAACTAGATGTGGTAATTATAGGATGTGGATTAAGTTTAATTAATATTTTATTAAGTATTAACAGAATAAAAATTGCATAGAGACATAAATACCTAATTATTGGTAGTATCACATGATGCATAATTTAAGAATATATAGACACCTGTCTCATTCTCTAAAATATTTAATTATATGTATGGATGTATGTACATATATGATAAACAATAACAGGATATTGAGTATTAATTAATGCTTTATTAATTGTTAGCTGGGACACATCATTAAATGGAGATATAATTTAATACCTAATAATTGATAACAATATTATCTATAATGTAATAATATAGACATCTCTCTTTTGTCTATATAATATTTATATACAACAATCTATATATTTATACATCCTTTACTCCTGGGGCTCAGTGATTGAGTGCTCCTCTAGTAAGCATGAGCCCTGGGTTCGACTCCTCAGTGCCACTAAGCAGAAAACTTGGAAGTTCTGCTGTCTTTCAATCAATTGAGTGCTAGCCTTGAGCACAAATGGTTAGGGACAGTGTCTAAGGCCTTACTCAAGCCCCAGCACTGCCACCAAAAAAAGATAGAATGTTCTAACTGCAATTATAGAAGGACAGGACTTCAAATACCACATCACAGAACAAGCTAGGAGTCTGGCACTGAGACTTGCCACCTAACCTGACTTAGGCATATGTAAACAGCTGCAACCCAGCTCCACAGAAGCAGATACTGCTGGCTTACCCCCATCATCCTGGCTGCTTGGGAGCTTTAAAACCAAGCCCTGGTAGGAAGTATGTGAGACTCTTGGAGATGTGGCTCTAAGTAGTAGAGCCTTAGCCTTGAGCAAATGTTATTAGAACAGTATCCCCATGCATTGAGTTCAAGCCCTATGGGTAGACTGGCCCCCAAAAAACACCCCACTAAACCATTAGATGTGAACTTGTGTGATTTGTGAAATGTTCTTCAAACAATGGTGATACTGATGAAAGCAACCTAATTCTAATGACAGCTTGTGGAATAGAGCTATGTGCTGAGTCCTTCATAGGGTGCTCTGTGCTGAGTCTGGCACAGGGTGCAGTGTGCTGAGTCCTGCATTGGGTGCTGGGTGCTATTTCTTCACAGGATGTTGTGTGCTGAGTCCTTCAAAGAGTGCCATCTGCTGTGTCCTTCACAGAGTGCATTCTTTCATATGGTCCTTGTAAGAGCTACACAACTGAGATGATTATGCAGACAAGAATATTGAGATGCAGATATGTCCCCATGGCAGGGACAAAATTATGTATTACTGAAGAGTGGGTGAGTTGTCTACTGCAGACAATTGTTTTGTTTTGTTTTTTCTCAGTCATGAACCTTGAACTCGTGGCATAGGCACTGACACTTACCTCTTGGGCACATGGCTAGCATTCCACCATGTGGAGCCAAGGACCCCCTTGCAGTAGAGTGCCACAGCCTAGGGTTCTATAGCTGAGGTCTGTCAGCCTGCCTTCTCAGGAAGCTGAGATCTGAGGATCTGGCTTCCAAACTATGCCAGTCACAAAAGATCCCATGAGACTATTATCTCCAATTCACCACTAAGAAACCTGAAGTGGAAGCTGGATGCTTGTCACTCACGCTTGTCATCCTAGCTCCTCAGTAGGATGAGATCTGAGAATCATGGTTCAAAGCTAGCCTAGGCAAGAAACTCCCCGAGACATTTAGCTCCAATGAACCATGAGACAACCTGAAATGGTGCTTTGCTTCAAGTGGTAGAGCACAAGACTTGAGGGACATCACCCAGGCCCAGACTTCAACTCCTACAAGCAACAACAACAAAAAAGAAACAAAATAACAAACCTGAAGTAGAGGGATGGGTATGTGCCTTAGGGGTTGGGTGCTTTGCATCTATGAAACTCTGGACTTGATTTCTCAGGAACACATCACTAGAAAAAATCCTCAAGTGGCTCTGTGGCTCAAGTGGGAGAGGACTATTCTTGTACAAGAGAAATAAGGTACAGTGTTCAGGTCCTGAGTTCAAGCTCCAGGACTGGTGTATTTGTGCAAGCTTGCACACACACAGACACACACACACAGACCAGAAGTAAAAGCTGTGACACAAAATGGTAAAGCATTGGGCTCCTTCACACCTCATGGTCAGCACCCAGGCACTGTGTTCAACCCCAAAACTTTGCCACCCAGGGCTCAAAGAGGAGAGGTAAAAGGTTTCAAAACCTAATGTGCTTCAGCAGTCCTAGATGACAGGAAGCATGGTGAGATCAGACATGTGATTGGATTTCTAAAGCTTCCAGAAACCTAGCAGAGGCATCATAGGCCTATCATCTCCCTCAATGAAACATTTCTTGAGGTTAAGTGCCCTAGTTGTCTGCCAGAAGGACTCCTGAATTATATTGAGCACTGTATCTGATCACCAGAATACAGTCTTACAAAGGCAAGATTAGTGCTGAGAACTTGGCCTGCCAAAGGAGGTGGCACAAATGAAGGCTTCCTGTTAAAATGGAGCACTGGGGAGAGAGATAGCTTGGGGTACAAAGAGGCCTTTTTGTCCTGACCTTCAGAGCCCATCCACACTCCTCCTTACTAATTGTCCCATATGGAGTTGTTTGTTACACAGCTGTACAGTGTAGTGGCCGTCTACTCGACCAGCGAGGAAAAACGACCACCACACCAGGAGTCTTCTCAGATCACGCTTTATTGGAGAGCCTTTTAGTTGTAGGAGAGCTTGGGCGTGAGAGAGCGTGCACCCGAAACATAGCCGCTTATATAGGGAATTCGAACACGGGTCTTTTCTATTGTTGGTCGCCTGCCTTTTACCGTCACCAGGTGTCATGGGATTGGCTGGGGACACTACCGGGCTCGCGCACGTGCACAGCCCAGGCGTCCCGCCAAGCACCGTCTGGAGTGGTAATCCTCAAAACTGCAAGGGAGTGGGCGGAGTCTCGCCTCGGCTCCCTACAGTTCCCCCTTCTTTGTTTTATGGCAACAGGTAAGAGTAGAGGTTGGGCCTCTGTCTAAGACATTAATGAGAGGACCTTGCACTGGCCTTCACCTGAGGGGCGCGCCTTCCCCAGTGATGACCAGGCCCGTCCGATGCCTTTTTTGCAGAGGTGGGATCTTGGGCATCAACCCACTTGCAACCCAGCATGCTCTTCTTGAGGAGATGAGAACCATCTCCTCAAGTGCAGTGCACTTGCCTTGCACCCTGTCCCAAATTGCAAATTGCATACCTGTCCCGGTGCAATGGGATCCCCTGATCCCTCGGGGTGCTAAGGCTATGCAGAATGGTAAGGCTTAACTGCCTCTTAGGGCCGACAGCCAAATCTGGGGTGAGGATCCACTCTCCAAAGCGGCTAATGCTTGCGAGATAACAACCTTGTCCCTTCTGGTTTGGGCTCGAAGGCGACAGACCAACCATAGGCAGACCACGCATCCTCCCAAGCAGCAGGCTAAAAACATTCCGACTCCTACCCGCTCTTTGGAAAAGGACACCGCAGAGGCAATCCAGTCAGTAAATTGTAACAGCCCACAGCATCATTGGTTTAGCTATCACAGGGATTGCTATTAGCACTGTTGCTAACAGCAGGAATATCAGCTGAGTGGATGGCATCTTCAAGATGGGGTTCTTCTGCAGTCTCCACCGGCCTGGTCAGTCTCGTTGGCACCCAGTGAGGTACTTCTTGACTCTGTGGAAAAACACAAACAGCTCCCCTGGATCTCGTTATTACCGGATCCGGTCCATACCATTTATTATTAATAACATCCTTCCACATAACCATGTCTTTAGTATCCATGGAGTCTCTTGTCATATGCCGATCTGCGGCAGACTGATCGTTGTCATTTAGAATTAAAAAATTAAGGGTAAAGAGCGCAAGAGAAAGTCTTTCCCTGGGGGACGCGGACTCAGCAACTCCCCCTTTTTGTTTTTGAAGCATTTCTTTTATGCTTCTATTAGCTCTTTCCACTATACCTTGTCCTTGAGGATTGTAGGGCAATCCAGTGGTGTGGGCAACCTGCATTTGTGCGCAAAAGGCGCGAAAACCATGGGAAGTATAAGCAGGGCCATTATCCGTCTTGAGTTTAAGGGGCTTTCCCCAAGCTGCCCAAGCTTCTAAGCAGTGTATTCTGACGTGAGACACCTTTTCTCCTGCCAGAGGTGTGGCATGAATGACACCGGAAAAGGTGTCCACAGACACATGTAAATATTTCAACTTACCAAATTCCGTCAGATGAGTAACATCCATTTGCCATAGGGCGTTTGGTCTCAACCCCCTGGGGTTTACCCCCACATGGGGAGGATGAAGAAAGGTAACACAAGATTTACAGGCTTTAACAATATCTCTTGCCACATGCCTGGACAAATTATATCTTTTCCTAAGGGTATTAGCAGGTACATGATACAATCTATGAAAGTCTTTTGCCAATTCTACAGGATCAGCAGCGACCAGAGCCATAGCCCGAGTTGCCTGGTCCACCAAATCATTACACTTTGCCATCGGGCCCGGCAACATAGAGTGGGCACGAATATGTCCAATATAAAAAGGATGTTTTCTGTTTAAGATAAGGGATTGAATCTGTAACAAAACATTAGAAATTGTACTGGCCTGCTTAACTGAAGCAGCAACTTCAAGAGAAGCAACAGCATTTACAACATATAATGAATCAGAAAATAAGTTAAAAGGTTGATCAAATCTTTTAAAAACTTCAAGCACAATTAAACATTCAACAGCCTGTGGGACATTCGGCCGAAAATTAAAAACTACCGGCTGTTTGTGTCCTTGAACAAAAAAGGCACCTTGTCCAGATTTTGATCCATCCGTGAAGATGGTTAGAGTATCAGCCAAGGGCTCCTTTGAAGTGACAACAGGAAAATACACTAAATTTTTGTTAACTATGGCAAGCAGAGGATGCTTAGGATAATGATTATCAATTACATTTGGAAATGAGCAAACAAGAATTGCCCACATATCCATTGTGGCTGCTAAAATTTCAACTTGCTCATGGGTGTATGGAATAATTAATTTATCTGGAATTTTTGCAAAGTGCATTAAACAATACTTCATACCCAAAATTGCCTGCTTTTTTTTAAAATTTTTTTATTTTTATTTTTTTTATTTTTATTTTTATTTATTTATTTTTTTTCTTAGATCAAAATTGCCTGTTTAGCCACTAATTCAGGAAAATATTGAACAGTTTTTGCTCCCACAGAATCATAGCATTAATAGCCTTCGAAGCAAGGCAGTGGTATAATTGGCCATCACCCCATAAGTCCTGACTGCCTCAACTAAATCTTTTAACTGGGAGTAGGAAACCGGCTCAAAATTTCTTTCAGCAGTAATGGGATTCTCAAAGACTGGAAAGGCGGCCGCTAAAGGCGACCAGGTGCTGCCTTTTATAAAGTGACTCTTCCCTGCTGGCGGGCACGGCGGGGGGGCCGACGGGTGAGGGGCAGCTCCGTTTCCTCTCCCTGGCTGCTGCGGTACTCCCACCCCTAGGGGGCGCCACCCTCCATATCTGTCTGCCACGTGCTCCGCCTCAGCCTCTTCTAAGTCTTCACTATCAGCTGGATCGAGCTGTTCTCCCTCCTCCTCTAACATTTCTTCCTCTGAGTCACTCACAAGATTACTATATTCTTGGTCCCGCCCTTCCACATGTAGGGCTGAGAACCGGTTTGCTCTTAAAGAAGGGCAAGGGAGTCTCCTTGAGACCCCCTCCTCTCTGAAACCCTTCTCCTTTTGTGAGGGCTGCAGCCCCTCTCGCTTTAATTCTTTAGGATCCTTTTCTCTTTTTTCCCTTTTTCTTTTAGGCCTCTTTTCCTCCCCATTACTGTATACTGACTCTGATAGACTATCCTGATGCTGCGTTAGTACTTTGCGTCCTTCCTGGATTAAATCAAACCCTCCCTCCTCGAGGCAAGTGCGCACCATCAAAAAGACAAGCCACAAGGGAAGAAGCAATGCAAGCAACCAATAAATATCTAAATCTACAGTGAACAGCATACCGAGGGATATTTACCGACGTCTCCTCTCCGCGTGTTGAGTTCTGGCTCCAATTCGGCCTCTCGCGCGGGTCCCGTCCCAGGTTCGTTCCCGGGTTTCAGCACCAGTTGTAGTGGCCGTCTACTCGACCAGCGAGGAAAAACGACCACCACACCAGGAGTCTTCTCAGATCACGCTTTATTGGAGAGCCTTTTAGTTGTAGGAGAGCTTGGGCGCGAGAGAGCGTGCACCCGAAACATAGCCGCTTATATAGGGAATTCGAACACGGGTCTTTTCTATTGTTGGTCGCCTGCCTTTTACCGTCACCAGGTGTCATGGGATTGGCTGGGGACACTACCGGGCTCGCGCACGCGCACAGCCCAGGCGTCCCGCCAAGCACCGTCTGGAGTGGTAATCCTCAAAACTGCAAGGGAGTGGGCGGAGTCTCGCCTCGGCTCCCTACAGTACAGGACTGAGGCCTTTTGTCTGCCTGTCCAGACAATGAGAGAGACTTCTTCCAACAGGCCTGGGAGGCAGAGAAACCCTCAGGCTGCACTGGAAACTGTGAGGGGAGCCCAGGAACATGCACTGAAATGAAAGCAGTCTCCGTGTTATGAAATCATTGTATTGAAAACAAATTTTGTAGCTTGGTGCCTTTCATCATAGCTACTCTGGAGCTTCACCTATAGGAATACATCCACACATACACAAAGACATGGAAGCAGATCCTGGGGTTGAACTATGAGCATAGGCGTCCCTGAGTTACTTTGCTCAAGAGTAGTGCATTAACCTGGAGCCACAGCCCCACTTCTGGGTTTTCTGTGATCTCTTAGAAATAACAGTGTCATGGACTTTCCTATGCTGGCTGGATTCAAACTCAGATTCTCTACATCTCATCCTCTGAGGAGCTGGGATTTCAGTCAGCAGCCAGTGGCACCTGCCTTTCTTTTCTTCTTCATTTTTTAATCTGGACAATCTGACTACTTAACAGCATCATTCCAGTGCTTTGAATTTATAAGTAAACTACCCAATGTTCTTTATAGGTGCTTTCTCTGAGAAGGAATTTCTCTCCTCATCTTTTCCTCTGGTCACAGGTTTGAAACCAAAAGTGAGAAATGAGTGTCACATGATTTTGGCAGCAAATGTCCACAGGACATGCCAGTTCAGTCACTTAGCATTGAGCTGCAGTGAATTTACTGTCTCAGGATGAGAGGACCAAAAGCTGGAGCGATCATCATACTGTCTGCATTGCTCCTTAGGCTTATAAAATTATCTATAATTATGAGTGTTTTGTGTCTCCAACTTAAGTATCTAGAACACACTAGAAGCATCATCATGTTTCCCTTTTGTTCTAGTACCTCTCAAGATTTAGACTAAGGGTTTGTGTGGAGCAGATCCTAGGAGAATCCCTGTGGAAAGCCACTTGAAGTCTCCTCAGGAGATCTCTGTTCAAAGCCAGCCCAAGCAGCAAAGTCTGCGAGACTCTTATTTCAATAAACCACCAGAATACCAGAAGTGAATCAGAGGCCCAGAGGGTAGAGCTCCAGCTTTGAGAAAGAAAGCCGAACAGGAGATACAAGCCAGACCAGGCGGGAAAGCCTCCAGGTGCTTATGTCCAATTAACAACCATATGGTTGGAAGTGGAGCTGTGGCAGTGGTAGAGTCTCAGCCTTGAGCAAAACGGCTGAGGAACACATAGGGCCCTGAGTTTAAGCACGGGATGGCCACCATAAAAACTCAAAAAGAGAAGGCCAAGTTTATGTATGATTGTCCTACCTACTTATGTGTGTATATTACCTCCCTGAGTGCAAACAGATTGTATGCAATGCTTCTCCTTTTATGTACAGATTTATTTTTCAGATAGGCTTGTTGCACATACTGCATCATTCTTTTTTTTTCAGGCCCGTGGCTTTTCTCTTCCAGAGTTCCAGGCCTGATTCCTTATATGGTGCACACTTAAGATCTCAGCAGCCTTTTTTACATTTTATTATGAGGCCAAGGCAGGAGCAGTCACAAATCAGGTAGGAGAAGGGAAGATCAGGGTTTTTGAAATAACTGGTATTCAGAAAATTAAACTTGGGGGATGTAAAATGGTAGCATACTTATGTAGAAACTACTATTAAGAAAAAGATGAGAGGGTTGGGAATGTGGATTAGTGTGAGAGTGCTTGCCTAGCATGCAAGAAGTACGGCATTTGATCCCTCTGTAGCACATGCACAGAAAAAGCCAGAATTGGTGCTGTGGCTCAAGTAGTAGAGTGCTAGAGACAGTGCCCTGGCCTTGAGTTCAACTCAAGTACAAGTAACTTCTCATCACCAAAGGAAACCCAGGAAGCTCTTGAACATCTGCCTTTCAGAAGTGGAAGTCAGAGTGTCATAGACATTCCTGCCCTGGCTGGCTTCACCATGTAATCCTCAGACCTCAGCCTCCTGAGCTAGGGGATGGGCCTTAGCTACTGGTGCTCTGCTAGGCCAGAAGTGTAATGACATTGCCAATACAAGTCAACTGCTTATCACAAAGGGCTTGGGGAACATATTAAGCCTTTCAACAATGGACCTTTCAGAACCCTGTAGGACACAAGGTTATAATTCTAGAGTCTGAGAGGCTGGGCAGATGGATCTGCTAAACTTGAACCTTGAGCTCTAACTCCAAGTCTGGTGTATATCAGCTTTCATTTTTCCAGAGAATGTTCTCCTAATTAGGAAATAGGAAAAGTACTTTGATTAACCTTCACTTTTTCCCATTGTGTGTCTCGAACTCAAGCTTGGGCACTGTCCCTGAGCTCTTCCTCTCAAGGCGAACAAGCTACCACTTGAGCCACAGTGCCACATGGGGTCTTTTGGTGGCTCATTGGTAATAAGAATCTAACAGGCTTTCCTTGCCTAGGCTGTCTTTGAACTGTGGTCTTCGGATCTCAGCCTCCTGAGAAGAACGGTCCCAGGTGTGAGCCATTGGAATCAGGCCTATTGTTTTTGCCAGTGCTGGGGCTTGAACTTAGGGGCTGGGTACTGTCTCCGTGCTTCTTTTTCTCAAGGCTAGTGCTCTACCACTTGAGCACTCCACAGCTTCTGGCTTTTTCTGAGTATGTGGCACTGAGGATTCAAACCCTGGCATTCATGCATGCTGAGCGAGCTCTCTACCACTAAGCCACATTCCCAGTCCCACCCTTACAATATTATCCCTCAACTTGCCTATCCTCAAGGAAAGACTTCTGAGTATAAATCATCTAAAAAATACGTGTAGGAAGTTGTTAAAGATAAACAAGACACAGCTCATATTTGGGAGTGACTCCAAACATGTGAAGGCTGTGACAAATGCCTCCATTTAATTATGTATCACGTTTCAACACTTAATAAAGTATTAATGAAAAATGAGTCAATGTCCTAAATTGATGTGTATAATTTTATAATAGATGTGCAAAATGTAATAAATATTATGTGTATAGTGATACTAATACAATAATAAAAAATCATAGTTTGTAATAAACATACACATGTAATATGTCACATATATTACACATGTACATAAATATTATTTTCCATTATAGGGACTTAATTCAGGCCCTGGGAACTCTACCCTGAATTTCTTTCCTCAAGGACAGTGAGCTTCCCCTTCACCTAAGATGCAAAAGAGTTACCCGGATGGTGAGATCAAATCCCAGCAGTGGCAGAAATACTAGCCCCAGTTCCAAGACAGTCAGTTAATTATTTTTAATGGAAGGAGTTATTTTTATTCAATTTCATACTGAACATTTTAAAAACTGCAGTGTATAATTTTGTACAGCTATTCAGACATCCTTCCCTTACCTGCAAAGTGCTTCTCTGAGCTCTAAATTTTTTCCTTTTTTGTACATTTTTTGTTGTAAAAATGTGGTATAGAGGGTTACAGTTACATGAGCAAAGTAATGAGTACATTTACTATTGAGCATTGTTGCCTCCTCCTTTGTTTTCCCCTTGCCTTCCCTTCCCTCCCACCTCCACAGCTATCCCCCTCCCCCCAGCTGAGGTCAGTGACTTAATTTTTTGTTTTTGTCTTGGCACAGGATTTGAACTCAAGTAGTAGAAACTCTGCACCTTCCCTCACATTGCTACAGATATACCAAGATCCTGAGTTCAAATCCCAGGCTAGGAAAGAAAATGCAGAAATTCCAAACCAGGGGGATTTTTTTCAATTTAGTTCAACAATTAATTATTTTTATTATTTATTCTTTTTTATTTTGCCAACCATGGAGCTTGAAATCAGGCCATGGCAAGTCTACCTCAGCTTCGATTGCCTTAGACTAGGCTGCAGCCTCTCACCCATAGTCAATCTTGGGATCCTAGACCCTGAGAGCTTGCAGGAAGAAAAAAAAAAGTGGGACAGCACAAAAAGTGTCCAGCTGCAGAGGACTGGTGGTTTTACGTTACTTTTTTCTTTGCAGGGTGATCATACTGAGTCTGAATGACACGGCTGCAAAGTGGAACTGAACTGATATTCCTGAAGGCTGGTGGGCCATCAGGGAAGCCATAGGCGAAACCTGCCAACATAGGCACTGGGTTAAAAATCTAAGTCCTGACACCTACCAATGGCAGGACATCACAATAGACTCATTCCTATGCATAGAAATACTGATTGAAAGAGTAGTTCGTGCATCCATCAAATCTAAAAGTGGATGTAATAATCCTAGGATGCTGATTGATTTTAATTGATAGTTTATTAAGCATGAAAAGAATAATATTACTTCAAAGGCAGTATAATAAATACCTAAGAGTTGGTAGGAATGTAGTGGGCATCATTCAGTCAGATAGATGGCTCTGGCACTCTACCAATATGTATTAATTGTATACCACTCAGATCATGACAGCTCTGTCTCAGCTTCCATCACACTAGCCTGGGGTGCAGCCTCCAGAACCAAAGCCGATCCTGGAATCCTAAGACCTGATGTCTGACAGGAAAACAAAATGAAAATGACATTAAAACAAGCATCAAGCTGAACATGGTAGGCGGTTTCTTGGCTTTGGTTCCTTGCATGGTGGCCATCCTAGGTCTGAATGACATGGATACCATGCACAGGTGACCTGTCATTGCTGAAGGCTGGTGGACTGTCAGGAAAGCTATAGGCCAACCCCACAACATAGTCCCTGAGTTCAAATCCTGGTCCTGTCACCTACCAATGGCAGGAGATCCTAAGAGACTCCTGCCTGTGCATAGAAATTCCAATGGAATGGTATGCAACTCATGATTGAATAGTTCATGCAGCGGTCTGGACTCAAATTAGATGAAATAATCCTAGGACGCTGATTGAACTCAATTAATGGTTACTTAGGCATGAAAAGAATAATATTCCTTCAATGGAGACATAATAACTACCTAAGACTTGGTAGGAACGTAGCAGATGTCATTGAATACTAGATACACAGCTCCGGCACTCTGTACTAATATGTATTTATTGGTGTAGTACCACCTGTCTATCCATGTATAGCTATTTTGTTCGATCTCAGAGCCTGCCAAAAATGTCATACTGGAGTAAGAAGCCAAGTGTGACACCTGTTTTCCTTTTCTGTGAGAGTGCGGGATGTCAGGCATGATGGAGAACAAGTCTACAAATCTAAATGCTATGTGATAGGGTGTAAACAATGTAATACAAAGTTAGGTGTCATCATAGTCAATAAAATAAATGGTAAATAAACGAATAAACCAAAAAGTAAAATGAATGACCACACCAAACAATATAGACTGAACACCTGTCTCGAAGTTCAATCCTATCTTTAAAATACATGTAAGGACTACGTTTTCCAGGGTTGGGGCCTGAATTCAGGCCTAGGGAAGAGGCCTGACTTTCTGATCTTCAAGCACAGAGACCTTCCCCTTCCCCCAGAGTGCAACAGAGTTACCCAGACCCTGAGTTCAAATAGCAGGCCTTGCAGACAAAAAATAGCATACATTCCAAGCCAGGGAGCTTCATTAGCATTTCTCATATTTTTTAAAGTTCACTTGGCCTTTATTTGATATATTTTGATTTTATAACAAGAGAGTTTTTCAAAAAGGGGTTTAAATGTTTACATTTCAGCATAGCACATTGGTGTTTCCATTTTGACCATCTGCCATGAAAAGTGAGAATTAAAATCAGTACATCCTTCCTCCCTAGAGGGACAGTTCATGTTAATTCTATTTAGAGTTATTTCTGTAACTATAAACTCTCTGCAATTGTATCGTGTGAGTTTTCCTCGGTGCCTACCACAAAATACACTAGAGGAGTCCTCATACCACAAAAGGTTGGGTTTCTGAATAAAAACTCACTTCTGTGAGGACAGGAGGTACTTGTAAGCATTATGGGAATAAAGTGAATTTTAAAATGAGAAACTGAAACATTGGGACTGGAATGTAGCTCAGTAGTGGAGTACTTGCTTAAAGAGCATAAGACCCTGGAAGAAAAGGAAGACAAGTTTCCTAAAGCTCAGAAGGTTAGAATTTTATGATCTGTATGAACAAATTTCTTTCTTTCTTTCTTTCTTTCTTTCTTTCTTTCTTTCTTTCTTTCTTTCTTTCTTTCTTTCTTTCTTTCTTTCTTTCTTTCTTTCTTTCTCTTTCTTTCTTTCTTTCTTTCTTTCTTTCTTTCTTTCTTTCTTTCTTTCTTTCTTTCTTTCTTTCTTTCTTTCTTTCTTTTGATGGTGGGGCTTGAACGCTGGGCTTGGCTGCCCACCTTCAGCTCTTCAACTCATGGCAAGTGCTCTACAGCTTGAGCCATAGTGCCATTTCCAGTTTGTTGGAGATAAGCCACAGTGCCGTTTCCGGTTTATTAGAGGTAAGAGTCTCATGGACTTTCCTTTCCAGGCTGGCTTTGAACCGCCATCCTCAGATCTCAGCCTCCTGAGTAGCTAGGATTGTAGGAATGAGCAACCAACGCCCAGCGCATGAACAAATTTATCAAAGATTGATTCTGAGGAATGAAACTTGAACAAATTTATCAAAGATTGATTCTGAGGAATGAAACTTGGAATACACTTTTAATATAAATAATTTATAATGCCATCCTTAAGGCACTAATTCAGAAGTATTTATTCATTGGCTAGTTTCTTAGTTTATTTAAATATATATATATTTAATATATCTACATGTATATTATTAAAACATAGCTTTGAAGTGTACCTAAAAGCATGTGTGCTCATGTAAAGTTATACAACTGCTTGATTTTTTTATTTTCAGTTTGTTGGTGCCATAAATTAGGTGGGATGTGTGTACTGTTGTTTTGTTCTCTGTTTTTGGTGGATTTCTCTCTGCTTTCTTCCCCTACTCCCCTCTCTCTGCACTTGAATGCAGCTTGCTCTTTCTTGGCTTGATTGTTCATAGCTGATTTTCTACCACTTCAGCCATACCTGTAGCCTGGCTTTTTGCCAGTTAATTGGAGATGTCGTCTCTCAGGCTTTTCTGCCTAGATTGGCTTTGAAACTTCATCTTCCAGTTCTCACCTCTTGAGTAGCTGGGATTACAGATGTGAGCCACTGGGGTGCTTAGGGATGAATTCGACTTTCGTGGGTGTATTCTTTCTGTTTTTCTAAGCATGGGATCATCTACTATAGAATTTCTGTGAATGTCCTGGGTCTGAAGTAAGATATATAATACATATGCTAATCTGTATAGTTCTCCTAAGATGTAATCCATTTAATACAAGTTATAAGTGTAATAATAGTTAATATAAATAATGAATGAATGAATAGTGCAAAAAATAAAATAAATAAACAGTAAAATAATATGCGGTAAACATAAGTATGTAGATATTACTCATTATTTCAAATGTGGATGAATATTACTTTAACAGGGCTGGGGATTGAATTCAGGCCTAGGGAACAGGCCTGAATTGCTTGTCTTCAAAGACGGTGAGTTTCCCCATCCTCCATATTGCATTAGAGTTACCCAGACTCTGAGTTCAAATCCCAGGCCTGACAGGAAAAAAAAAAAAAAGGCACGAATGTCAAGCTGGTGAGCTTCATTAGTATTTTTACAATTTTTTTTTGTGGGGCTTGAGCTCTGGCCTTGGGCTCTGTCCTTGCGCTCTTTAGCTGAAGGCTAGTGCAGTACCGCTTGAGCCACAGCACCACTTCTGTTTTTCTAATGCTTTATTGGAGATAAGAATCTCATGGGCTTTACAGCCTGGGTTGGATTGAACCACAATCCTCAGCCTCTTGAGTAGCTAGGATTACAGGTGTGAACCACCAGCGCCCGGCTATTTTTAATATTTTAATATTTTTTGATTGATTGATTGCCAATCACTGTACTTGAACTGAGGTTGTGGCAACACTGCCTGAGATTCCATCATCCTAGGCTGGGATGGTGCAGCCTCTGGACCCACAGCCGATCAGGGGATGGTACGCCTCAGGGACTGACAAGAAAACAAATTGAAAACAGCACCGAAAAAAACGCCATCTGTGGATGGTCGGCGGTTTCTTGGTTTTCCTTCCTTGCATGGTGACCAATCCGGGTCCAAATGACATGGCTGCAACCTGTAGGTCACTTGGCACTGCTGAATGCTTTCAGATTGTCAGTGAAGCCATAGGCCAACCTGAACACCTAGGTCCTTAGTTTGAATCCCGGTCATGCCACTTACAAAGGGCTGGGGAGCCTAAGAAACTATTGCCTATCCATAGGAGCACCAGAAGAATGTGAACAGTGTCACGGTTGGATGAGTAGTTCATCAATCAGTCTAGCAGAAAATTAGACCCAATAATCACAGGACACAGACTGATTTTAATTCATAGTTTATTATGCACTAAAAGAATACTATTGATTAAATGGAGTCCTCACTAAAGACCTGAGAATCTGTAGGAGCGTAGTATGTGTCATTGAACACTAAATAGACATTTCTGGCAGTATGTAAATGTCTAAATTTATTTATATTTATTTGTATACCATCATCTGCATAGAACATTTTTGCTAATTTGGCCAAATCTGAAACTTGTTCCCAGGTCTTGGGATCCACTTGGCACCTGCATGGGCTAGATGCTGCCGTGCTGACACTCACCCCTTCATGAATTGGGCCTACTAGTCCCTCAGTCAAGGTACCATCATTTCCAAATCTTCTTCCTGGAGTAAGATTCCATGTGTGACAACTGTTTTCCTTTTCTGTGCAAGTGTTGAGTGTCAGGTATGAAGTACATATTATCTCTGCAAAGCTATATGCTATGGAATAGATTGGAACAAATGTAATAAATGTTATAGGTGTACTCACAGTCCATAAAATAAATGCTAAATCAATCAATGAATCAATAATAATAAAATATAATGAATCACTCCAACAAACATGATTTAAAATGAATATAGAGATATAACTCCAATATTTAAAATGTCTATAAATGTTATGTTTTTCAGTACTGGTGCTTGAATTCAGGCCTAGGGAAGAGTTGAGAAGTTCAAGCATGATTTGCATAGGAAATGATCTTAATTAAGACTGCATGAAGTGTGACAATAATAATTACATTTAGGAAATCGAGGCAGTGGGAAAGATCCAAGAATCGGTAGTCACATGGAAAATAGGATTCCAACACAGCTCACCACATCTCCAACTCTCTACAAACAGGCCTTTATTAGCATATTAATTTCAGCTTATGTATGGGTGAATATGGTTCTCCACCCCCACCACAGGGCTAGATCTCAGGTCCTGGGTATGGTCTAGCTCCTTAGTGGCTCACAAGCTGGTGTGCTCATGTGGACCCATTTGGCAGTTGGTTCTGCTAGGCCCTGAGTTCAAGTTCCAGCACTGCCAAAAGGTTCATCCTGATGTGAGATGCCAAACCTTGTAGATGTTTTCCTATCCTGTGCAAGTCCTGGGTCATAGCTAGGATCTAGAAAGCATAGGCAGCTCTATACCCATGGGAAAAGGTTGTCATCCATGTGAGTACAGTTATATATGTCATCCTATACTCAGTAAAATACTCAATACATAGATGAATTAGACACAAAATAAAAAGATTAACTACACTGAAAACAAGGTGCATACCACACCCATATGTAGAGATCCTAGGTTTAAAGGAGGTGGGCTTGTCCAGTGCTGGGGCTTCAAGTCAGGCCCAGTACCAGGACTAACCTTTTAGTCTTCAAGGACGGTGAGCTTCACCTTCCCCCACAGTGCAACAGAGTTACCCAAACCTGAGTTAAAATCCCAGCTCTCACTGTAAAATGGCACAAATTCTGAGCTAGGTTTCTTCCTTCATAGGTTTTTCTTTTTTCTTTTTTCTTTTACCAGATCTGGGGCTTGAACTCAAGTCGTGGCAACTCTGCCTTAGCTCTGATCATCCTAGGCTGCAGCCTCTGGACCCACATCAAGTCCTAGAACCCTCGGACTCTGGGGTTTGCTGGGGAAAAAAAAAAACCTTCGAGGGGAAAAAAAGCAGAGGAAATTCTACCTGGCTCTTTTATGTTTATTTTCCTTTGCATGGTGACCATTCTGGGTCCAAACATGGCTGCCTGCAGAGTGAAGTTGACCTGGCATGGCTGAAGGCCTGCTGATTTTTGGGGGAGCCACAGGCTAACCAGACAGTGAAGGCCCTGAGGACGAATCCCAGTCAGCCCTGTGACGATGAGGGAATGGCTGGAGATCCTAGGACACTTGTTTCCAGACCTTGGAAGAGTCGTGGAATGCAATCAATCTCATCCTTGAATGAGTAGTTCTTGCTTGATATGAGTAGAAAATCATAGGCAAGACTCATGGGGTATCGATTATTTTTAATGAAGAGTTGATGAAACATGACCATAATCATCACAGTCATGAAATGGAGGCATAGGGGCAGATCCAAGAATCCTTAGTCACAAGGTAGATTGGATTCCATCACTGGTCGCCATCACTGCGGGGGTCAATCTCAGGTCCTGGGAATGGCCTAGCTTCTTAGTGGCTCACATGCTGGTGTGCTTACCTGTTGGGTCTTCGTCCATCCCACAAAAGACGGACGGAGTCCGAGGAAAGGTAAGTGTGGCGTTCACCCATTCCCTAGCCTCCCTCAGCACAGGAGACAATCAGACACAGCAGGGAGCCAAATCCAGCAGGTAGAAAAACTCGTTTATTAACAGAGAGCAGCCCCTTTTAAAGACAAAAAGGGTGGGTGGTATGGTAAGGGAGGAAGAGGAACCAATCACTGTCAAGGTCACACCCTATCATTCACCTGGCTGGTTAGGCACTGATCGGCAGGTCAATTGGGGTCTGCCCACTCTACTCTCTCCCAGAGCCATCTTGGCTGGCCATGTGCTCTACAGTAAATTAGGCTCTGCCCACTCAACCCCCTCCCAGCGCCATCTTTGCTGCCCATGTGTTCCACAGATTCCCCCTTTTTTTTTTTAATGGCTGACCCACCTAGCACAGTAATAAACATCAGTCCCACCACAGTTAGAAATGTCCAAAGCAGTTCAATTAATACCTGGGCACCTGGTGTCGTTTAAGTAAGCCAGTTCCTTGTACGTGTCTTTAAGCTAGCACAGGAGTCAAGATGACCTTTGAGCTTTACTGTCAGCTCCCAATTGCTCCCAACATCATCTCCCCCTGTCTTTGCTTAAAGAAGTGAACCCGCCTGTCTTAGGTTGGGTGGATCGCCTTGTCTGCCTTGCCCATCATTGGGAACTTCTTCAGAGCGAAGCTGAAGGCCCTGTCTTAGGTTGGTCAGACTGACACCCCCTCTTACCCGTCTCTGGCTGCGATTCCTCTGGGGGGGGGGGGAATTCATTCATTTGGAGCTTGTTAACTGGCTGGCTAAGCTCATAAGAGTTTTGCAGTGCACGTATAATGCAAGGAAGGCATAGAAAAACCATCAGCAAAAGCATTCCCAGGCCAGGAAATGTCACTACTAGTCCTTTAACCTTAGTGAAGGATGGGATAGCAGTCTTTGCCACTTCAGAGTCCAGAGGTGGGGATTGTTCTAATCCAGCTATTTGCCTGTGGGATTGGACAAAATCTAAGCTGGAAGCATAACAAAAGGTGGTTGTTTAACCATTAAGTATGGATTCAATGCTGCTATACAAGCAATTAGTAAAAGAACAATTAAAGCAGGTAACATTAAAATAATTAACTCCTACAAAAATATTAAGCAGTCCATAGGGTGGTGATCAAAATGAAGGTCAGGCCACCAGGTCGAAGGGACAGCTTCTCTTGTGGTGCTCCTGATGATTTCTGCATTGCCAGCGTTGACCACTGCCCAGGTCACTTGTCGAGGTTGATGCAGATTCCATACGGCTGTTCACAGGATCGGGAGAGTCAGGACAGCCAACAGCTGGAGTGTCAGGACAGCTGGAGTATCGCCATCTGCTGGTTGCCCTTGGGGATGGTTAATAATTGTCTTTTTGGCTTTTGTCTTTAAAACATAAGCCTCGGCCATGGCCATTTTTTTTTCCTTGTTGGTTAGCTTATTCTTGGGCATCCTCCTGTATAGAGGAAATGGGTAAAAACTTAGGTTCCTGGCAGGGATCCAAATGGGAGTGTACTCCCCTATAGGAAAAACGCATCCAAATCCCCTGCTCATAGTAACTAGGGGGTCAGGTCCTCTCCATTGTTGTGTCAGGGGGTCCTTCCACCTGACTTTCACTTGGGGCTTAGGGTTTAGATGTCCCCAGTGCTTTTGAAATCTGGATTCAGTTGCCCCTTTTGACAAATTTAAAAACAAAGCTATCTGTAACTGTATATGGGGGCTAACTCCCCCTTTTTTGTTTTAATAATTGCTCTTTAAGACATTGATGATTTTTTTTTATAATTGCTTGGCCTTGGGGATTATAGGTAATTCCTGTAGTATGATTAATATGCCATTTGTCAAAAAACTCTGACATTGCTTTGCTAACAAAAGAGGGTCCATTATCGGTTTTAACTTGTGCTGGTAGACCCAAGGTGGCAAAGCATTGAAGAAAATGTGCTTGTGAATGTTTAGTTCTTTCTCCTGTATGTGCTGTGGCCCAGCATCCTCCTGAGTAGGTATCTATAGAGACAAAGATATATTTAAACTTATCAAAGGCCAGGAAATGAGTGACATCCGTTTGCCAGAGGACGTTAGGTTTAAGGCCTCTGGGATTTACCCCTGGGGTTGTAACGGGGTACTTTTAAGAAAGGCTGGCATGTTTTACAGGTATGTACTATCCTTTTAAGGTCCTTTACAGGAATCTGAGGAAATCTATGCTGAAGACCTCTCCAATTAATATGGGTTAAATCATACAAACAGGTAGCCTCTTGTAATGTTAATGCTTGTGGGCCAGTAGCTAACTGGTCTGCCCACTTATTGCGCAGGAGAAAAAACCCAGGAAGTTTTGAATGCCCTCTCAAATGTTGAATATGAATAGGGGCTCCCCGCCCTTCTAATAGGCCCTTAAGGGTAACCATAAGGGGGGAAATAGGGTTTTCATCCAGCTTAATATGTGCCTGGGGAATATGAGGGAGCAAGTTAATCATATATAGGCTATCAGAATACAAATTAAAGGGTTTTTGAATGTCCTGAAGAGCCATAATTACGGCCAGCATTTCTTTATATAGTGCTGACCCTTGACAAGGTTGAAATCTTTGTTGGCTCGGGGTCTTTTGTTGTTCCTCAAAGGCTGCATATGCAGCGCCTGCTTTACCTCCGTCAGTAAAACCATGAAGGGTGCCAGGAATAGGCGTAGGAGAAAATAGAGATGGTATTTTGAGGGGAAGCCGCCATAACATGACAGTCCATTTGGATGGCCCATAATGGCAGTCAATTTGGCCTAGAAACCCGTCCAAGGAGAGAGCAAGACGAGCATTGGCTCGAGTGAGCCACTCGACGCCTGCCATCCGAAAAGGAAAAACAATGGAGTGAGGGTCGAGGCCATAATGCCTTTGGGCTTGCGTCCTTCCCTTCACAATAGCATCTGCAAGTTGGTCTGCTTGAGAATATACCCGAGGCATGCCCCCAGGGGAGTGTGAACCCACTCTAATGGCTCCCCACTTTGAGTTAAAACTGCAGATATTAATGTGACCCCTGCAAACAACCAAAGGGAAATGGGCTCACTAATAGAATACCTCTTTAGAGAAACTTTATCCAGGGCTTTTTGGAACTGCAAAAATATTGCCCTATGGCTGTCTGTAATTGTAATAACTTCTTGTGGCGTCCTGTCTTTTAGCAGGGCAAATAAGGGCACAAGACTATCTTTAGGGACAGAAACCCATGGCAACAGCCAATTTATTTCCCCTAAAAGACTCTGAAGTTGGGTTAAGGTTAGAGTGGCCGGAATATCCAGCAAAGGCTTAAGGGGGCTGGCCTGAGTCAAGGTAAAGTGGGTCCCGAGCACCTTAAAAAGAGCTACCTTTTGAATTTTATTAAGGGCTATGGTAAAACCCCCCTTTTTTAATATGTCCAGAACCTGGGCCAGAAGGCCTTCCAGGCAGCTTGGGTCTCGGTGTCCCAGAATTATATCATCCATGTAGGCATAGACAAAGGAGTTATCTGAACCCAGCACAGGCTCTAAAAGTGTGGCCGAGTATTGTTGGCAGAAGGCCGGGCTATTGGCCATACCCTGTGGCAGCACTGTCCATTTAAACCTCCGATCAGGCTGGGAAAAATTAAGAGAAGGTATAGAGAAAGCAAACTTCTTGCAGTCATCTGGATGCAGAGGGATAGAGAAAAAACAATCTTTAATATCAATCACAACCAAGGTATATTCTGAAGGTATAGCAGGAGTCCAGGGCATGCCTTTTAGGGGCTTTCCTACTAGCTCCATCCTTTCATTTACCTTTCATAGATCTAGGAGCATCCTCCAAGCCCCGGAGGCTTTTTGAATAACAAATACGGGTGTGTTCCAAGGACTTATAGAAGGGCAATATGCCTGAGGCTTATCTGTTCCTCCACCAGAAGGTGGAGGGCTTCAAGTTTAGGTTTGGTCAATGGCCACTGCGCCACCCAGATTGGGCTTCCTGGCTTCCACCTAATGGGAGGTACTTGGGGGGCAGTGGCCTTTAGGATTGGGGGTGCACCTGAGAGGGTCCCCTATGTTCTTCCTGTTTAAGCCTTTGTGCTTTTTCTCCATCCAGGATATCATCATATGATGCTCGATGGTCTGTAGTGACCATGACATCCATTTGTCTTAGTATGTCTTGCCCTAGTAAATTGACAGTGAGGTTCTTTGCCACTAAAGGGTGTATCTTTCCCTGTTCTCCATCTGGGCTAGTCCATGTCAAAAGGGCAACCGTTTCTTTGGTCTGGGAGTTGCCCCCTACCCCCAATATCGGAGCCCCAGGTGCAAGCTTCCAGTCCAAGGGCACTACCTCCTCCCTGAGTATGGTTCGGTCTGCCCCAGTGTCAATTAAGCAGTGAAACCTCTTTCCGCCTATGAGAATACTCATTTTAGGGTGGAGTCCGTCCTCCAGGGGGATAGTCCAATGGGCCTGGGTCACCCCGCCATGAGGCTGCCTGGGCCTCACAGCAGAGGGGGTTCCTCCTTGAGTTAAAGGGGCTAGAGGATGCCCCTCCCCAAGTTTAAAGACTTCCCCTCTAAATCAAACTTGTATCCCTCCATGCCCCTGGGGCAGGGTGTAGGGGGCGGTTTGCTCTCAGGTCGGTTGGCGGGGGATTGTTGTAAACAGTCCCTCTTAAAGTGCCCCTCCTGCCTGCATTTAAAACAAGTCCCTCTTCCTGATAGTCTTGGGGTTCCTTGGCCCTGGGCTGCCAGCGCCTGAGTAATAGCCTCAGTCATTGCAAATACCTGAGCCTGTAAAGCTAAAGCTAGTGATTGGGACTGGTGCTGTTGCATTCCCACATCCTGCGAGGCCACCACCCATCTGCTCAGGGAACTCTCTCTCAATCCCGAGCAGGCCATGAGGTGGTCTGCATTCAACCCTTCCCAGACCAGCAGCTTTACAAACTGATCTCGGAGGTTCCCTGCTGGCAGCTTGCAGTGAACACTCTGTTGGACTCGGTCTATGAAATCAGGTAGAGACTCACCCGGTTTTTGTCTCACTCCTGCTATGGGGGACTTAGTAGGCCCATCATCTAGTTTGTACCACGCAGCAAGTCCTGCCTGCCTCACCTGGTCACGGTACGGGCCAGGTATTGCAGCCTGTTCGACGCCGGTGGAGTAGGCTTCTCCCGTCCCTGCTAACATGGTATAAGTAATAGGTATTGCAGGTTGAGCCTGCCGGTTACTCTCTGCTCTCACTCTGCATTCCTCCTTAAAGAAAGCACACCATTTAATAAACTGAGAACTAGTAAGAACGGCTTTGGCCACATCCATCCAGTCCTTAGGGACACAAGGGTGATAGGCAATGTCTTGGAATAGGGTCTGGGCCCAGGGAGAGTTTGGGCTATCCTCCGCCACCGCCTTGCGGAGCTCTTTAAGATCCTTAGCTTCCCATGGATACCATTCCAAGGGCCTGTTAGCTCCTGGTGCCAGATTGACTGGATACGCTTGGGGAAGCGAATCCTGTGGCCGAGAGTCTGGGCTCTTGGGTGGCCCTTCCTTTCCAGGGCTCTTTGGTGGCCCTTCCTTTCCAGAGGAGGTCTCCGAGGAGGTTACTTCCCCGGCCCTCGGCCCCTCCATAGAAGGCTGGTAGGGGTCTGGGTCTTGCAAGTCCCTCTCACAGGTCTGTAGGGCACCATACCTCCCCTCCAATCAGGAGAATAGGGAGGGGGCCTAGGACCGTCAGTATCAGCTGGGTCAGAGGGGGTAATTTTTACCCTCGTTTTGACTTCTACTGTGCACGTCTCAGTGCGTTCTCGATTGGATTTGACCCTTTCCTTTTCCTTCTCACTTCCCAAGTCCTCCTGTACCCCTTCTAGGCCTAATGTTGCCTCTTCCTTCTCCTTCTGTGATATAGCATTACCCATATTTAGGGTTTCACTTACCCCAAGAGACCGCTTAGCCTCGGCCGGTATCTTTTCCTTTCGTGCCCCACGTTGGGCGCCAGATGTTGGGTCTTCGTCCGTCCCACACAAGACGGACGGGGTCTGAGGAAAGGTAAGTGCGGCGCTCGCCCGTTCCCTAGCCTCCCTCAGCCCAGGAGACAATCAGACACAGCAGGGAGCCAAATCCAGCAGGTAGAAAAACTCGTTTATTAACAGAGAGCAGCCCCTTTTAAAGACAAAAAGGGTGAGTGGTATGGTAAGGGAGGAAGAGGAACCAATCACTGTCAAGGTCACACCCTATCATTCACCTGAGCCTTCATGGGCTGGTTAGGCACTGATTGGCAGGTCAATTGGGGTCTGCCCACTCTACTCTCTCCCAGAGCCATCTTGGTTGGCCATGTGCTCTACAGTAAATTAGGCTTTGTCCACTCAACCCCCTCCCAGCGCCATCTTTGCTGCCCATGTGCTCCACACTTACCTGGACCCTATTGGGCCTGCCAGTCCCCGAGGTCAGATCCTAGCACTGCCAAAAGATGAATCCTGATGTGAGAAGCCAATCGTTGCATCTGTTTTTCTGTCCTGTGAAAGTACTGGGTCTCAGCTAGGATGCAGTATGCTATATACGCAACTCTATATTCATGGGAATCAGTTGCCATCCATGTCAGCACAGTTATAGCTGTCATCATATGTAATAAAATACAAAATGGGCATCCATGACTAAGACACACAATAAAAATAATAACTACACTGAATGCATGATGCATTCCACATCTCTATGTAAAGAGAAATCTTATGTGTAAAGCAGGTGAGCATAGGATTTTTGACAGTGCTGGGGCTTTAGTTCAGGCCCTAGGACTAAGCCTGACCTTGTAGTCTTCAAGGATGGTGAGCTTCACCTTGCCCCACAGTGCAACAATGTTACCCAGACTTGAGTTGGAATCTCAGAGGTGGCAGAAAAATGGTGAGAATTCTGAGCCAGGGTGTGTTGTTGTTGTTGTTGTTATTATTATTATTATTATTATTATTATTATTATTATTATTCTTGCCAAGCATGGGATTTGAACTCAGTTCATGACAACTCTGCCTCAGCTTCGATCACCTTAGGCTGGTGGGCTCCCATGGACCTGAGATCCTAGGCTCTGAAGTTTGCAGGAACAAATGACAGAAAAATGACAGAAAAAATGTCACAGGATAGATTTTTTTATATTTATATTTTATATTTTCTTCTTTGCACGGTGACCATCCTGGGTCTGAATTACACGGCTGCAAAGGCTACTTCACCTTGCATTGGTGAAGGCTAATGGGCTATCAGGGAAGAAATAGGCCCATGTGGCAACATAGGCCCTGAGCTTGAATCTTGGTCCTGACACCTACCAATGGGGGGAGATTCCAAGATATTTGTTCCTATACATGGGAATAACAATGAAATGTTAGCAAACTCATGATTGAATGAGAAGTTTCTGCATGTATTGGTCTAGTCCAAAATTAGATATAATGATCCTTGGACAATGATTCATCTTAATGAATGGTTTATTAAGCATGAAAAGAATACTATTCCTTCAATGGTGGCATAATAAATACCTAAGAGGTAGTAGGAATGTAGTTGATGTCATTGAATCCTAGGTAGATGTCTCTGGCACTCTGTACAAATATATATTTATTGGTGTTCTACCACCTGTCTACCCATGTATGGCTATTTTGATCACCCCTGTAGCTCAATCTCAGGGTCTGGAAATTCCCTGGCAGCTTCATTGGCTAGAGGTTGCCGTGTTGACACACCCATTCACGGTCTGAATTGGGTCTGCCAGGACCTGAGTTCAGATCCCAGCACTGCAAACAATTGGATCATGGAGTATGAAGCTGAGTGTGATACCTGTTTTCCTTTTCTCTGAGAGTCCTGGGTGTCAGACATGATGGAGAACACATTGACAAATCTAGATATTATGTGATGGGTTGTCATCAATATCATAAATGTAATATGTATCTTCACAGTCAATAAAAAATCTCATATCTAAAATATACTTGGAATTCAAAAAATTAAATCCCCCAACAACAAAGCCTCAAAGAAATAACTGCCCAATAAATAAGTGGGCTAAAGACTTGAAGATAAATTTCTCTGAAGAGGACAGAAGGAAGGCCAATAGACACATGAAGAAATGCTCAACCTCCATAGCCATAAAAGAAATGCAAATCAAAACAACATTGAGATACCACCTCACCCCAGTTAGAATGGCTATAATCAAGAACTCTAATAACAAAAGATGCTGGAGAGGATGTGGACAGAAGGGAACCTTACTACATTGTTGATGGGAGTGTTAACTTGTTCAACCACTTTGGAAAGTAGTATGGAGGTTCCTCAAAAGACTCCACATAGAACTCCCCTATGACCCAGCAATCCCACTTTTGGGCATTTACCCAAATGTTTACAAACAAGACCACACTAAAGCTACCAGCACGACTATGTTTATTGCAGCACTATTTACTATAGCTAAGATATGGAACCAACCCAGATGCCCTTCAGTAGATGAATGGATCAAGAAAATGTGGTATATATACACAATGGAATTCTATGCCTCCATCAGAAAGAATGACATTGCCCCATTTATTAGGAAATGGAAAGACTTGGAAAAAATTATATTAAGTGAAGTAAGCCAGGTCCAAAGAAATATAGGTCCCATTGTTGCCCTTATTTTTAATATCTAGTGTATGTCTGAATCAAGCAGAAAAGTTCAGATAAGGTGGTGATAGGGAAATGAACCCATTGTTTCCCTTATTTGTAATATCTAGTGTATGTCTGAGTCAAGCAGAAAAGGACAGATAAGGTGGTGATAGGGAAATGAACCCTAAGATATGTACTCAAATGTGTTTTTTTTCTTTCTTGAGATTGTTTCTAACACATTTATAAGATTATTTCTTTGTTGCTTTGTATGTCCCTTCCCCACAGTATAAATCCTGCTTTCACTGTATTTGATGTAGGTATAATTTGTGGAGGGGAAGGGGAAAAACAAATCGTTTAAATAGGGATACAGGAGGACCCATTGCAAAACTGAGATGTACAAGTCATTATGTCGAAAAAGAACTTTAAAACTTTGGTGCAGCAGAGGTGGGGGGGGAGGGGGGAAGCGGGGAGGATTGTGGGGGGGGCTGGGAGGAGGATGGGAAGGGATGGGAAGGGGAAACAAAGGAGGAGGCTACAATGCTTGATAAGAAATGTACTCATTATCTTGCCCATGTAATTGTAACCCCTCTGTACAGTATTTGCAAAATAAAAAATGGAAAATAAATGAATAAAACAAAAATGCAGTAAATAACCACAACAAACAGGATATGGACTGACCATTTATACATAAGTACAAATCCTACCTTTATAATGTATATAAATAGAATGTTTCCTGGGTGGGTACTTGAATTCAAGCCTAGGGACCAGGCCTTACTTTCTTGTCTTCAAGCATGGTGAGCTTCCCCTTCATCCACAGTGCTTCAGAGTTACCCAGGCCTTAAGTTCAAATTCAAAGGTAGGAGAAACGGCGTGAATTCCAAGCCAGGGAGATATATATATATATATATATATATATATATATATATATATATATATATATATATATATTGCTTTTTTTGCCAAACACGGTCTTGAACTCAGGTCATGGCAACCGTGCCTCAGCTTTCATCACCATAGTCTGGGGTGCTGCCGCTGGAAACACAGCCTATCCTGAGATCCTAGAACTTCAGGCCTTGTGCAGGGGTTGGGGGGGTGGGGGTGGGGAATGCACAGAAAAAAAGTGGCGGGATGGCATTTTTACATTTTCTTCCTTTCCACCGTGGTCATCTGGGTCTGAATGATCCGGCTCCAAAGGATACTTCACCTTGCATTGCTGAAGGCTTGCAGGCTACTGGGGAAGCCATAATCCTGAACAATGATTAGCCAGGCCTATTTCCTGGCGACCAATGGGCCATTAGATGTCCCTTGAGTTTGGGCCAACTCCCTGCAGCCTCTGCCTTACCCTACCTCCAGTTTAACCTTCCCGTTGCCCTACAGATGGAGGCCTGAGAGAAAGCCACTTGGCCACCTATTTCTGGTGGCTGCCAAGGCTTTTGAGAGTCAGTATGTCACATAGAGAGTCATCATCCGCCACATTCTCAGATCTCAGCTTCCTGAGTAGCTAGGATAACAAGCATGAGCCACCAGTGCCCAGTATGTGATGCCTTTTGAAGGCATCTTGGCGAGTCTGTAAAGGAGCCCCAAAGGGCCTGGATAGACCATGACCCAATCAAGGAGCTGGGAGGGGGGAAGGTTGACCTTTTAGCCATTCTGTTCCCCCAAAATTGAAGATGCCAGGTGATGTTGTATGCACCAAACACCTAGGCCAGCAGCCACCAGGCTTAGTGGGGGAAAAGTAGAGAATACCCAAAGACTGTAGTGTTGAAATCTCTGATTTTGCATGCATGTGGTGTGTGTGTGTGTGTGTGTGTGTGAGAGAGAGAGAGAGAGAGAGAGAGAGAGAGAGAGAGAGAGAGAGAGAGAGAGAAAGAGAGAGAGAGAGACAGAGACAGAGACAGAGAGAGAGAGAGGCAGAGAGAGAGAGAGAGAGAGAGAGAGAGAGAGAGAGAGAGAGAGAGAGAGAGAACTCAGGGCCTAGGCTCTATCCCTCTATCCCTGAGTTTTCTTGCTCAAGGCTAGTGCTGTGCCACTTGAGCCACAGCCCCACTTGCTTTTTGATGGTTAATTGTAGGTAAGAGTCTCAAGTACTTTCCTCTCCAGGGTGGCTTTGAATCATAATGGGGGCCCCAGGGAAGCAAGAGTAAACACAACTCACAAGTACTATCCCTATGGTGGGCTACTCTTGCCCCCTGGTGGCCACACGTGGAACATGCGGCCTGGTGCCATTATCCACTAGAGTTCAATTTGGGGCAGTGACCAGGGCCAAGCTGACTTTTGATCACCCTGATTGCTGATGCCAGAGCAGGTCTGTTCAACCCTAGGCCAAGAGAGCTCCAGGAAGCCCAGCTTTCCAGGTTCACAAGGAAGGAAGAGGTCAGCTCCAGGCTGAGTTAAGAGCCTTTTCTCACGGATACCCCAACTTGGCCTTACTTATCACCATAAGACCTGTCAAAGAATAACTCCAAATAAACAAAATTGGAGCTATGCCTTCAAGTGGTAGAGCTCTAGCATTGAACCAAAGAGCTCAGAGACAGAGCACTCAAGCTTTGAGTTCAAGACCCCCAGCTGACCTTACCCCATAAAACATAGGCTGTCTAAATGTGAACTAGTAGGATTTGTGCAGTGTTTCTGAAGAATGGTGATACTGAAGAAAGCACCCTAATTCTGATGACAGCTGAACTTGTGACATACAGCTATGTGCTGAGTCCTTCACAGGGCGCTATTTGCTGGGTCCTTCCCACATGGGGGTTTTGTGCTGAGTCCTCAAGGTGCTGTTTGGTGAGTCATCCCAAAGGGTGTTATGTGCTGAGTCCCTGAGAAGAGTGGGCCGTCTAGGGTTTTTCAAAGGGTGCTGTGTGATGAATCCATTACACAACACACTGCATACTGAGTCCTTCAAAAGGTGTGGTGTGCTAATACATCCCAAAGGCTCCTGCTATGTTCTGAGCCCTTGAGAAGAGAGGGATGAGGTGTTTTTGGAGTGCTGTGTGCTGAGTCCTTTACACAGGGTGCTCTGTACTGTCCTTCAAATGGTGCTGTGTGCTGAGTCCTTCCACAGTGTGGTATGTGCTGAGTCCTTCAAAATTGTTCTGTGTGCTGAGTTTTTTGAAGGGTGCTGTGCACTGGGTGTTTTACACAGCGTGCTTCAACACAGGGTGTGATGAGTCCCTGGGAAAGAGTGCTATGTGCTGAGTTTTTCAAAGTATGCCATGCACTGAGTCCTTTACCTTGGGGGCTATGGACTCCCTCCTTCAAAGGGTGCTGTGTGCTGAGTAGTCTACACAGCATACTACATGCTGATTCCTTCAAAGGGAGCTATGTGCTGAGTCATTTACACAGGGTGCTTTGTGTTGATTTTGGAAGAGTGCTGTGTGTTGAGTCATTCCAAAGGGTGCTATGTTCTGAGTCCTTGAGTGGTGGTTATCCCCAACACACACACACACACACACAAACACAAACACAAATACACAAACGAGTGTCACCATGCACCTGTTTGGTGTGTGGAGTGGAGGGGGATGGAGGGGTGGGGCTGAGGGGAGATTGGATCCATTGAGCAGGTACTGGGGATGGGAGCTAGTGCTTAGCTGAGGTAAGGCTGCAATTGCCATGGTCTAGAAGCCTCAGGGCCCAGTCAGGGCTGCAATTGTGGCCAGGGGTGGGGGATGGGGCCCAGAGGAGGAGGGGGCGGGGCCCAGGAGTGCACTTTATTGGCAGCAATGGCCAGGAGCCCAAGGGGGCAGGGGTCTGTGCTCAAAAGGGGCGGGGTGGCCCAGGAGAGGAGTGTGGGTCCAAGAGAGTGCTGGGAGAAGAGCGAGCTTGAGCACAAGCACTAATGGAAACGGCTTCAGTGGCTGGCGGCTGCTCCAATCATAGCGTGGGTCCTGGCTGGGAGTGCAGAGCATGTGGAGCCTACAAGGCAGGCACATCGCCACACGCAGCCCCTCGGAGACGCCCAGCCATGGTGGCCCTGAATCTGAGGTCCCGGTGCGGGGAGCACGGCAGAGGCAGTGGCTGCTGAGGCAGCGGCGGCCACAGGTTAGGAGGCCACTGAGGCTGTGGTGGTAGTTGAGGAGGAACAGAGTCTGTGCGCAGCCCCACCACTAGCCCGCGCTGCTTTTCAAACATGGCGCTGCTGGCTCGGACCCGCCGAGCTGGTGCACCCCTGGCCTGCTTTTGCCCCTGACTTGATTCCAGCCATCGGCCCTCAGACTCCCGGCCCGCACCCGGAGTCCCAGCCTACAGCTTCTCGCAGCAGCTCACGTGAGTGGCCAACCTGCACTCCCGTACTCCACGACCCCCCCTGTAAACCCCGTCCCCCAATCTACCCTTCCTCCCCACTCTCTCGGACCTGGACCCTTGCCTCTCCCCTCCCAGTCCAGTCCTGCCTGCGCCTCCCCCATGCGCCATAGTATGTCCTGCCTCTGCCAAAAATGCACCCCAAGGGTGGGGTTTGGAGGTGGGTGTCCACCCAGGTATCCCACTCTCATCCCTAGTGGCCAGTGTCCCGGAAAAGGGGAGTTGCAGGGATGGGTGAGGAGAGGGCACCACAGAGCCCCAGGCCTGGAGCAGTGGGAGCCACACAGCCTTTCATCTGCATCCTTTCTCTCCCTGGTGGGAACCTGGGGGATTTAGTCAGAGGTGGGGAGCAGCACCCCACATCTGCCTTCTTAGGTCTTTTCCTTTTTGCTGGGGAGGGGGGTGTTGGATACAGAAGATAGGCCCCCCTTGCTGTGTGAGCCCTTGTCTTCTGTGCTCAGTTACCCTTTCACCTGAGGACATTCCCAGAAGAGCCCACTAGAGAGGTGAGGGCACTGGGGTCAAATAGAAGGTGGATATTTGGGAGAAAAACACACCCCCTCTGACACACATACAACTGGCCTGTACCCCCAACCCCAGCATTCAACAGTTCTGACTGGGTGATCACATTTCCCAGTTCTGCCAGCTTCTTCTAGTGCTCCCAGTCCATCTGGTCTCCTTGTCCTCCCCAAGAATCTGCCAAGTCTCCCAGAAGTATGTAGGCTGGAAGTAGGGAGTCCATCCATGTCTATAGCCTTTAGGACCCCATCAAAGTCCCCAACAACGCCCCCACCCCAGGTCAGATACCTCTCTGGAGGCACCATGACCCCCTGCTTTGTTTTCTGTCCAGGCTCTGAGGAGCCACGTGTCTCAGGACTCCTTCACCCAGAGTCCTAGCCTAGGGTTTTGGTGAATGGGGAGTGAAGGCTGGTTGTTCCCAAGGGGAAGGGTCTGGCCCTGGAGAAAGGGGGAGGCAGGTTGGTGCTGCATTATTAGAGCATTGTTCCCCTTGGGTGGTTGCCCCTGGTTCTGACAAGGGAACCCCAGTGCTTGAGCTGGTATATTGCCTAGATGAGAAACCAACAAATTCAGGAGAGGCACTGCTCTGAGTCTGTGTGTATGAGAGAGAGAGAGAGAGAGAGAGAGAGAGAGAGAGAGAGAGAGAGAGAGAGAGAGAGAGAGAGAGAGACAGAGAGAGAGAGAAAGACAGAGAGAGAGAGACAGAGAGAGAGAGAGACAGAGAGAGAGAGAGAGACAGAGAGAGAGAGAGAGAGAGAAAGAGAGAGAGACAGAGACAGAGAGAGAGACAGAGACAGAGAGAGACAGAGACAGAGAGAGATCATCTTTCTCATTGTACAGTCAGCATGTCTAAAAAGAGCAAAAGCATTTTTTTGGGGGGGTTCTGGTTGTGGGATCTGAACTCTGGGCCTGTGCCCTGTCCCTCAGGTCTTGAGCTCAAGCTAGCACTCTACCACTTGAGCCACAGCACCACTTCCGACTTTTTCTTTTTGCTTACGTGGTGCTGAGGAATCGAACTCAGGGCCTCGTGCATGCAAGGAAAGCGCTCTACCACACAGTCACCTTTCTAGCCCAAGCGAAAGCATTTTATTTGTGGGCATGTGTGTATTTGTTGTTCTTTTTTCATTTATGCCCAGTATGAGCCCAGCCACAATTTTAGTTTTCTCTTTCACAGTGTCATGGCTCCTTTAGAGAAGGTTTCAATAGATATTCCTTCCCACCACTTTCTTCCCCTTTCCTGCAGCCCAAAGTAACTGCTGGGCCTGCGTGGGACTCTTCTAGGAGGCCTGTGTGAACCACAGACCAGCGTGGATACCTGCCCTTCTGTCTTTAGCCAGAAGGCTCATGAGGCTACTGTGACCACAGCCACACTCTTCCAGCCAGAGAGTCTGCTCTCATGTGTATAGTTGGAGCTAATTCAAAGTTGGGAATGTGTCTGCCAAACATAAATAGGGAAGGAGATAGGGGGAGTAGGACAGGGGCTGTGAAGCTACGAGGGTCTAGAAAGTGATGAATGGTGTGACATGGCAGATGGTTCACCATGACCGAGGATGAGAGGGGAATCTTACGCAGGGCATGGATGGTGTCCATGGGCATCAGAGCAGGGGGCGTTGGGCTGCCAATGTTGGCATGGATTTCCTCCCAGGGCAGTGCACTGGTGGGCAGTCCTCCCTGGAGTCCTGCAGACTCCAATCTGTGTCCCTCCTGAGCTGTTTCCAGCTGGGCAATGGTAGGCAAGTGTGTTCCCCCTGCTGGAGCCTGCTTGGGATCAGGACATGGCAGTTAGCTAAGGCTCTCTGAATGCCATTTTCTGTAACCTGCTGTAGGCTGTCTGGAAGGAAAAGGGGACTACTGATTTTGGAACTCATTAAGTTTGATTGGGACAAGTGAAATGCCAGCTTTTCCAGGTTTTTTTCTTGAAGCTGGCAATTTCTACTAACGCCGGGGATTCTGGGTCAAATTAGATGGACCATTTCAGCCACCAAACAATGACTTTCAAAGCAGCACAGGCAGAGTTTCCGAGCCAGATGGTTTCCTGCTACGAACGTCGTGCCTTGACTACCTTTCTCCAGCAGCTGCTGATTATCCCCCGGCTCTCTCTAGGGTGACCACCACAGTTGAGGATGTCTTGGGGAGCAGAGATTGTGACCTCACCATCCACAGCCAGCCAGCTGAGAGCAGAGAATTCCCAGCACCTGCACTGGAATCTGGGAGATTCAGAGACCTAGGATGCCTCAAGGATCCTTTCTCTGCAACATGAAACTTGGGGGCCGGATATAGTGGACCATCCTGTCTGCCCCAGGGAGTGGAGAGGAGGTCCCTTGAGCCTGGTGTTTACTTCTCAGCAACCTTGTTCACACCTGAGTGGGGAATGGAGTGCCACAGAGCTGGTCAGTGGCTGGACAGAGATCTTTAAGAAGATAAGCATCCCAGAGGCCCTGGAATCCAGGGAGGACATCATGGCTCATGTCCTTGGAACCAAAACAGTTAAGTGCGGTGGCACCAGGAGGGTGGGAAGAGGGAGGAGGAAGAACTGTTGGAGAGCTACATCAGGCTTTGCCCCCACCCAGGATGCTTACCTGAATTAGACGGGACTTTTCTGTAGTATTGTCATAGACAGATGTTCATTTATTTATCCAACAAACCGTTATAGTGTGTGCCAAGCCTGGGGGGGGGGGGGGTCATACAGGATGAAAGGTTCCAATGCTGGTTCCACAGCACATGAAGAAATCTTGGTTTGAGCTGGATACCATTGCTTCACTCCTGTCATCCTAGCTACTTAGGAGGCTGAGATGGGAGGATTGAGGCTTAAAGCCCATGCAGGAAATCCTATAAGACTCTTATCTCCAACTAACTACCAAAAAGAAAATGCCAGAAGTGGATGAGTGGCTCAAGCCATAGACTGTTGGCCTTGAGTAAAAAGGCTCATGGACAATACCCAGTCTCTGATTTTAAGGCCCAGGAGTGACACGAATAGAGTAAAGAGAAAGGAGTTAAGGATGGAGGGAGAAAAGGAGGAAAGGAAGGAAGAAGGGATCATGCAGGCCTTGGTTTGGAGTTCTTGGATCAAGGGAGCCAACCATTCACAATCTCTGTGGGGACATTTTCAGAGCCTAAAGCCAGTATGTAGGAGCAAGCCACTGTTCCCTCAGCAACTTCATGGCATCCAGGATCTGAGTGGTTGCTGACTGCAGAGGGAAACAGCCTGGGGTAGACCCTAGTGGCCAGGGTGGGCCATGGAGTTTCAATCTCCCCTGGCTCACTGAGTTTATTTTCTGATCAGATAAGAAGAAAGTGTCCAAAGGCTAGGGAGGATAGGGAGAGGGAGTGTCCAAAGGGGGGTGGCAAGGGATAAGCAGGAAGATGAAGAGGGAGGACAATCTCAGATCAGGTGTGTCAGGCCATTGAAGCCATGACCTCACCTGATAACCTAGACCATCAGTGATAGAGCTTTTGACCCAGCCACATGGCTATTAAAAGTCCTGGCACTCTGAGTTCACCGTTGACGACCTTGCTGTCATCCACTGCAGTATGCCTGTGCAGTACATCCTTGGGGACTGGAATTTTTGCTGGGTCAATCTTAAGATGACACCCCCAGAGCTCATTCCTCGATCAGAGACAGAGGTAACCAGGCCACTGGCACAGGACAGCCTGTGAGGGCAGGAGTCAGATCCGTGTTGCCCCCAGACTTCTTCTAGGGGACTCTAGGGCCCCGTGACTGCCATTCTCAGAGGTAGAGGTGGGTCTCCTTGCTGGCTCAGCCTTTAGTCTAGAGGGCATATGTGGGATTTAGAGAAGGTCGACTGAAGGTCGAGGCTGGTGAGAAAACCAGAGGCACTGGGCTCTGAGCAGGGTTGTTTCTTTGAGGATACTCAAACCCAGGAATATTGCTGAGATGGATCATCCCTTTTCTCCTTCCCAAGAGAGAGGGACCTAGAGCCCTCCAGTCTGCATTCCTTGGCTGAGAAATTCATTCATTCCTATATCCTTTGGTTGGATAACTAGATCTCACCGGACTGCCCAGTGTCAAGGCAGGACAGTGAGAGTTCTTGAGTCTTTGATGAGGTCACGGGATTCTCAGTATGAGATTGTACTTGAATGTCCTGACTTGGTGCATGGTCAGTCCCATTTAAGACTGCCATGACCTAGGACATAGAATCTAGAGACACAGAGCAGGATGGTGTCTATTCTGTGAGTCTGGAGTATTATGTGTGAGCTTTGAGCTCCCGTGTGCTCACCTTCTTCCCTTTTTTGAGTGGGTCTATGCTAGAAAAAGCTTAAAACTAGGGCCTGGGTCCCATCCCTTGTTTCATGCTCAAAGCTAGCACTCTACCATTTGAGCCAGAGCTCCATTTGCAATGTTTTTGGGTGTTTAATTGGAGATAAGAGTTCTCAATGACTTTGCTGCCAAGAGTGGCATTCAATTGCAGTCATCAGATCTCAGTCTCCTGAGGGGATAGGATGACAGGCATGGAAAAGCATCTTTGGCTGGGTGCCAGTGGCTCATGGCTGTCATCCTAAGTACTCAGGAGCTGAATCTTAGGATCATGAGTAAAATCCAGCTTGGGCAGGAAAGACCCTCAACTCTTGTCTCCAATAAAGCACCAGAAAACCGGAAGTGGTGCTGTGGCTCAAGTAGTAGAGTGCTGGACTTGCGCTGAAGAGGTCAGGGATAGAACCCAGGCCCAGAGTTCAAGCCCCACAACCAACAAAAAGAAAAAAAGTAAAACATCTTTGCCTGAAAAGGATGGTGGAGGTGTGTTTGTGTACGTGTGTCATCACTTTAGATGGATTGTCCCAACTCTTAGTTCACGGCAGCCGATTCTTCACCACAGGTGAAGCTCTGGGTTGGATGTCGACCATCAGCCCTCAGTCTCCTCACGGGACAGTTGTGAGGAAATAAGGAGGGATCTTCAGAGCAGTGCCAGGCACAGAGGGAGCAGGTGTCAGATACAGTTCTCAACAATTCTGTGATTATATGACAGGAAGTTACCAGAAAGGACTCAGATGGGGTCTGTTTTTAATAGTGCAACAGGTGTGGGAATATGAAACAAAACATGTCTGTCTTTCATCATTACCCCATTCCCATGAGGAAGGGGATCCTTCACTGTATTCAGTCTTGCAGCTGGGGAAAATGAGTCATAGTGAAGCCAGGTGAACTACTCATGACCCCCAGCTGACAGGAAGCTTGGCCTGATTTACCTGCCATGCTTCCTAGGACAGTGGGTGTTATTCAGTCCACTTCTTGTCGTGCAAAGTCCACTTCTTGTCATTTGTGGGGTTTGAATTCTGGATCTGGATGCTGTCCCTGAGCTCCTCAGATCAAGGATAGCGCTCTACCACATGAGCCACCGCATCACTTCCGGTTTTCTGTTGGTTCTTTGAGGATAAGTGTCTCACAGATCTTCCTGCCAGGGCCAGCTATGAGCCATGATCTTCACATCTCAGCCTCCTGTGTAGGTAGGATTATAGGCCTGAGCCACTGGCACCTGGCTTAAATGTAATTCTGGTACTCTCTCTCTCTCTCTCTCTCTCTCTCTCTCTCTCTCTCTCTCTCTCTCTCTCTCTCTCTCCCTCTCCCTCTCTCTTCCCCTCCCCCTCTCTCTCCCTCTCCTTCTCTTTCTCTCTCTCCCTCTCTCTTTCTCTCTCTCAGGAACTGGTTGAATGTGTGCTGGAGGAGGTAGCCCAGCATCCCCATGTGGCTGGAACCCACAGTGACCCTCTCATTCTGGGGGTGGGCTGTGATTCAGGAGTTGTTTTGCTCAGCCTGTTGAACCAGCTTCATGAGGTAAGCCCCTCCATGCCCCGGCTAGACCATGACAGTTATTCATTGTCTATCTCATGAGTCATTCCCCACATCCCTCTGCTACACCATTGAAGGAAAGTGCATGAGAAGGTGTCAACTTGTCCCCCTGCCCAGCACAATCCCGGGCCTCTGACCTATACCCCCACTTATCTGACAAGACCCTGGCTATAAGACAATAAAAACACTCTGTGTGTACTACCCTTTGCTGGAGAGTGTCATTTTGGTTAGGGGGGAGGGGTTCAGAGGAAATACCCCAGACCTGACACCTTCCAGGGGACATTTGTTCTTGTGACAGAGCCAAGTCATTGCTGTGGATAAGGATAAAGCCTCCATCAGACTGACCCAGAACAATGCTCAAAGATAGGTAGGCTGTTGAAGTATCAAACCCACTCATGTCTGCTTCCTACTCCCACAAAGGAGGTGTAGTGTGGGTGGCCCGGCCCTGGGCCTAAGGGATTATAAATGGATGGTGGCAGTCAGGAGCTCATGGCTCCGACCCATCATCCTGGCTCTTTGGGAGGCTGAGGTCTGATGGTTGTGACTCAGAGCAGCCCCGGCAAGAAAGTCCATGAGATTCTTATCTCCCATAAACCACCTCCCTCTCCAAACCCACACATAATCCAGATGTGCTGTGTCTCAAGTGGTAGAGCCTCAGCCTTGAACAAAAGAAGCTCAGGGATAACACGCAGGCCTTGAATCCAAGTCCTAGGACTAACACAATCATAAAATAAATGAACAGTGTACACCTTTTATCTGACTACGAAGAAAGATGGATACAGTCTTCTGCTGGTACTTGTAGCCAAAGGTAAGGGGCTCCCCTTGTTGTTCCCCTAAACCTCTCCTTTTCTCCTTTATCTGTCCAGGCTTAGGCTGCAGGACAGAATTCCGATCATCCCCCTGGATGTGACCTTAGGTACCCTGCCCCCCCCTTCCTTGGGGTCAGGATCCTGGATGCACTCCCTACTAGGAGGATGAGGCACCGCAGAGATGAGGGTAGGTATTCTGGACACTTTTACACACACACACACACATACACACACACACATACAAACACATACGAACACACAAACACCCCTAAGCCAACTCAGACTAGCCTTTTTCAAAGACACTTTATCTCCTTGGATTAACTGACCTAGGAGAGAGTTTTGATCCCCTGTGACTGATTATTTTAAATTGGGCTTGCTAGTTGACAGGAGATAAACAGGAGCAAAACAAAAAGCCTTTGGTGCCCATCACCTGAGGCTCAGGTTCATGCCTGTCATCTGGCTACTCAGGAGGCTGAGATCTGAGGATCACAGCTTGAAGCCAGCCATAAGCTGGAAAGCCCGTGGGACTCTACTTTCCATGGAACCACCAAAAAGCTAGAAGTGCAGCTGTGGCTCAAGTAGTAGAGCACCAGCCTTGAACAATAAAACTCAGAGAGACAGCTCCCAGATCCTCAGCTCAAGCCCACATGGAGAAATGGCCCCATCTTATGGCCCACAGATTGCCCTGGCCACGAGCCCCCACTCATGGAGTGTGATACAACACCTGTCCCTGGGTGGTGTATCAGGGCCTTCAGAAATCCAGTGATGGAATCCACGCCTTTCCCTTCGTGCACTATCAACCCACACTGGCTGGAAGGCAAAGCCTGACAAGGCTGGCAGCTCTGCCAAGGTGATCAGAATGGTCTTCTTGGAGGCAGCACTTGAAAAGGGGGTCTCACTTAACAAGGAGGATCTGCCCGGAAGCACAGAGAGCAAAAGTGCTGAATATGATGGACAACACAGCAGAGCATGCTCATTTCCAGCCAGGGCTGCTGGTGAGAGACTCGGTATAGATGTGTGACTTGGTATAGATGTGTGAGACTGTCCCGAGATAGGTCTAAGGGGTCATAGAAGAACAGCTATCCAGGGCCGGGTTTGTATCTTAGAAGTAGAGGGCTCACCTAGCACGCAGGAAAGCACAGGTTGGATTCCAAGGTCCTGCATACACAGAAAAAGCTGGAAGTGGCACCACGGCTCAGGTGAAAGAGCACTCCCCTTGAGACAAAGAAAGTCGGGGACATCGCTGGGCCCCAATGTCAGGCCCCAGGGCTGTCACCATAAAACAGTTCTCTCAGGGACCTTGGTGACAGGTGGATGGCTATGCCCTGAAGCTCTCAGTAGATCCATCTGTGCTTTGTGTCTCCTTTGACAGAGGGGAGATGGATACTCCTTTTGCCCTGGGCACCCCTGGGCCCGGTTATCAGCAACCCTCCCAAGGTCTTCCACCGGGACATGGAGCAGGTGGCCCTAGAAATCCTCAGGTATCGGTTGGGTGGGGCAGGAGGATATAGGGCAGGCCCCAGAACTCCTTGTGGGTCTGATCTGCCCTGGAAGACCAGGCAATCAGGAGGAGGCAGATGGGAGCTTAGAGAGAGCTAGTGATGTGAGGGGGCCCTTTAATCCCATGGCCCCACCCAGATTCTGAGCCTTCCTTTGCTGTCCCTGAGGGAGGTAGAGGGGTATCTAGGTGGTAGCTTCTAGGAGGAGTAGGTGGAAATTCTGAAGGACTAGACACCTTAAGCCAGTCGCTCACCCCTCTTCTCCCACACCTGTCATCCTGGCCACTCGAGAGGCTGAGATCCAGAGGATCTCATTTCCCAACCCAGGCAAGAAAGTACCATGAGAGGCTCATCTCCAATCCAACTGGAAGTGGCACTGTGGCTCAAGTGGTAGAGTACTGGCCTTGAAGAAAAATCGACCTCAGGGACAGTATCCAAACCCTGAGTTCAAGCCCCTCAACCAAGAAAGAAGAAAAATAAAAGAAAACAAAAAAAAAACAGGAAAGAAAGAAAGGCATCCCTTCCTTGCTTGCAAGAAATGTTGAAGCAGTGGGGTTGCTATGGTTGGGAGACCAGATGCTGGCCTCCCTGGGTTTGCTCCAGTATGAAGCTGTAACAGGGTGGGTGGTGCCTTACCAAGAACTCCAGAGGTTGTGGCCTGTGGCAGGCAGGGAGTGGGTGAATGGGAGCAGGCGTGGGATGGCAGTGTCAATTATATGCTCTCCATTCATGGTTTTGGATGCTGGTGACAAAGTCTGAAGTGTAGGGTTACATGTGGTTTATGTCTTGATGAGTTGGGTTTTCCCTTGGTATTAGAAGGTGGCTGAAGCCAGTCGTTGCCCGTGGCTCACAACTGTCATCCCAGCTACTCAGGAGGCTGAGATCTGAGGATCATGGTTCAAAGCCAGCTTGGGCAGGAAAATGTGTTTGACTTTATCTCCAGTGAACCACTAGAAAGCCAGAAGTGGTACTGTGGCTTCAGTGGTAGAGCGCCCACCTTCAGCTCAAGAGCTAAGGGACTGTGTGCAGGCCCAGAGTTCAAACCCCATGACTGACAACCAAAAATAATGTAGCTGAGTTTTCTGCATAGTGGTATGTACATTTAGGAAATACCAAGATGTGTTATGAGCCATTCCAGATGTGTGAGATGTCCTCAGTTTTGTCTACACTTGGTCTGAGGATGGTAGTGCCATTTTCTTGGGTGTGGGATGTTCAGGGTGCTCAGGGACTGCTGAGGCCTTGGGCTGTGTGTGTGTTTGTGTGTGTATTTTTCCTTCGTCTCTCTCTGTCTCCTTCCTGGGTGCCTGTCTGCCTCTTTCTGACCTTGGATGGTGCCCCTCCTCCACACTGACCTTGCCCTTTAGCCCCCTATCAGGGTCTATAATGAGTCCTAAATTGCCAGAGGCCTGTATTCCAGTTTTTCTTTGGGGCCCAAGTCCGGCCTGTCCAAATCTTTGGGCACCTCCAGGGGATTCTGGATTCTGGATCAGCATGGCCAGCTAGCATAGGGTCTCTCCTGCCTCTGGGAGGCCTCAGTCATGCGATGTCTTGCCTTTTCCTCAGCTGGGTCTCTGGCTGCACGTCCCTCCCTGCACGCTGGCAGTAGAGTGGGGGATGGAAGTTTTCCGGTGGCTCTGGCCAACTCGAGCTTGATAGCTGACTGAAGGCCATCCAAGCAAGGAGGATCCGGGGCTACATGTGAGGTGAGGCCAAGGTGGCTTGGAAGTATCCGTCAGTGTCTAGGAAATGTCAACATACCTTGTCACAGGAAAGTCTATTTCCCCCTCCCCCTCCCCACAGCTTGGCTGCTCAGGTCCTTCTAGAGAATTCTAGATGCCCAGAATACAGATGCACACATTTAGATTCTAGGTCCAGGGAACTGGGGCATGAGAGACTAGTATGGCCAATACCTCAATGTTCTGGGTCATTAGCCTTGACCTGGCTATGCCCCCCTTGTTGTACGTTCACTCCTTTTTTTTTTTAATTTTTTTATTGTAAAGATACTATACAGAGGGTTACAGTTACATGAGTGAGGTAATGAGTACACTTCCTCTTGAACATTGTTACCCCCTCTATTATTTTCCCCCTACCATCCCTTCCCTTCCCTCCCTCCCTTCCCCGAGGTTCTTTTTTTTTTTTTTTTGATTGTGATTAAGTGATTACATAATTTCCGGAAATTCACAGTATTGTGGAATAATGATGCTCATTTAAAGTCACAAGTTCATTCTAACTTTCCTGGAGCAAATTGTCTATCACAGTCTGTAATATATAACGGTGCTCACATGTTATATACCATATATGTGATCAGCAGCATGGGGATATTTGGTTGGGGTTCAACCAGTTGAGTGGGAGTTATTTGTTTCTTAAGTCCTGTTAGTTTTGTCATATCACCTAACATTTTGGATTTAGCATCCACTTATCAGGGAGACCATGTACTGTTTGTCTCTTCGTTCTTGGCTTACCTCGCTCAACATGATTCCTTCTAGCTCCATCCATTTCCCTGCAAATGCCATTATTTTGTCATTTCCAATGGCTGCATAATATTCCATTGTGTATAGATACCACAATTTTTGGATCCATTCATCTGTGGTGGGGCATCTAGGTTGTTTCCATATCCTAGCTATTGCGAACAGTGCTGCAATAAACATGGAGGTGCACGTGTCCTTGTATATTGGTTCCTGTTGTTCAGGGTAGATGCCTAGAAGTGGTATGACTGGGTCGTAAGGGAGGTCAATCTTTAGCTTTCTAAGGACCCTCCAGACTGCTTTCCAAAGTGGTTGTATAAGTGTACATTCCCACCAGCAGTGTAATAGCGTTCCTTGTTCTCCACATCCCCTCCAGCATTTGTTGTTGGCTGATTTGTGGATGTGGGACATTCTGACTGGGGTAAGGTGGTATCTCAGGGTTGTCTTTATTTGCATTTCCTTCACCACCAGAGATGATGAACATTTCCTCATGTGTTTCTTTGCCATTTTTATTTCTTCATTTGAGAAGTCCCTCTTTAGTTCCCTTGCCCATTTAGTAATTGGTTTGTTAGGTTTGGGAGGGATTAGTTTCTTGAGTTCCCTTTATATACAGGATGTTAACCCCTTGTCTGATATATTGCTGGTAAATATTTTTTCCCAATTAGTTGGTTGTCTTTCTAGCTTGGTTGCGATAGCTTTATCTGTGCAGAAGCTTTTTATTTTAAGGTAGTCCCATTTGTCGAGTCTCTCTCCAACTTGTTGTGACCCTGGGACTCTGTTCAGGAAGTTCCTTCCTGTGCCTATTAGTTCAAGTGTCCCTCCTACTCTGTCCTGCAGTAGTTTCAGAGATTCAGGTTTAATGTTAAGGTCTTTAATCCATTTTGAGTTGATGTTGGTGCATGGTGATAGGCTGGGGTCCACTTTTAGTTTTCTGCATGTGGCTGCCCAGTTTTCCCAGCACCAGCGGTTGAAGAGGCTGTGTTTCTTCCATTGTATGTCTTTGGCTCCTTTGTCGAATATCAGCTGGCTGTAGGCCTGTGGATTTATTTCTGGATCTTCTATTCTGTTCCATTGGTCTTTGGGTCTGTTTTTGTGCCAGTACCATGCTATCTTTGTTATTATAGCTCTGTAGTAGAGTTTGAAGTTCGGCATGGATAGCCCTCCCATATTGTCTTTATGCCCTAGAATTGTTTTGGCTATTCTAGGTCTTTTGTTGTTCCATATGAATTTTTGGACTGTTTTCTGTATTTCAGTGATGTACGTCATTGGGATTTTAATAGGAATTGCGTTGAATTTGTATATTAGTTTTGGAAGTATTACCATCTTTACTATATTAAGTCGGCCTATCCAGGAGCATGGGAGGTCTTTCCATTTCCTAGTGTCTTCTGCAATTTCTTTCTTTAACTTTTTATAGTTCTCATTAAATAGTTCTTTTACATCTTTGGTTAGGTTAATTCCTAAATATTTTATTTTTTGGGAGGTTATTGTGAATGGGGTTGCTCCCTTTATTTCCCTCTCTTCCTGTACATTATCAGTGTATGGGAAGGCAACTGATTTTTGTGGGTTTATTTTGTATCCTGCTATTTTGCCGAAGTGATTTATGATTTCTAAGAGTTTGGGGATGGAGTTTTTGGGATCGTGGAGGTATAGTATCATGTCGTCTGCAAAAAGGGATAGTTTAACTTCTTCTTTCCCTATGTGGATCCCTTTAATGTCTTTTTCTTGCCTTATTGCCCTGGCTAAGGGTTCTAGGACTATATTGAAGAGGAGTGGAGACAGTGGGCATCCTTGCCTTGTTCCTGATTTTAGGAGAATTGGTTGTAGCTTTTCCCTATTAAGTATAATATTGGCTATTGGTCTGTCATAAATGGCTTTTATTGTTTTTAGAAGTGTTCCTTCTATTCCTATTTTCTCCAGAGCTTTTAGCATGAATGAATGTTGAATTTTGTCAAAGGCCTTTTCTGCATCTGTGGCGATAATCATGTGATTCTTGACCTTGGCTCTGTTGATATGTTGAATTACATTTATTGACTTACGTATGATAAACCATCCCTGTGTCTCTGGGATGAAGCCTACCTGGTCATAGTGAATTATTTTTTTTATGTGTTTCTGGATTCTGTTAGCTAGAATCTTGTTAAGGATCTTTGCATCTGTGTTCATCAAGGAGATTGGCCTGTAATTCTCCTTTTTGGTTGGGTCTTTGCCTGGTTTGGGGATGAGTGTGATATTGGCTTCGTAGAATGAGTTTGGGATAGCTCCCTCCTTCTCTATTTCTCTGAAGAGCTTGAGGAGTATGGGTATTAGTTCTTGTTTAAAGGTCTTATAGAATTCTGCTGTGAATCCATCTGGTCCTGGGCTTGTTTTTGTTGGAAGACTTTTGATAGCTTCCTGTATCTCATTATAGGATATTGGCTTATTTAATTGGTTAACTTCTTCTTTGCTCAGTTTGGGCAACTTGTATTTCTCTAAAAATGCATCCATTTCTGCCCGATTTTCTTCCTTTAGAGAGTATAGCTTTTGAAAGTAGTCTGTTAGAATTATTTGGATATCTTGAGTACGTGTTGTGATGTTTCCCGTGGCATCCCTAATCCTATTAATATGGGTTTCCTCTCTTCTTTTTTAAATTAATCTAGCCAATGGGCCATCAATTTTGTTTATTTTTTGAAAGAACCAGCTTTTTGTTTGGTTTATTTTGGTTATGGTTTTCTGATTTTCTAATTGGTTAATCTCTGCTTTTAATTTGGTTATCTGGCTTCGTCTAGTAGCTTTAGGTCCCATTTTTTCTTGTTTTTCTAGCTGTTTTAATTGCAACATGAGATTATTTACTTGGTTGGTCTCCATTCTCTTGATGTGGGCACTGAGGGCAATAAATTTGCCCCTCAGGACTGCTTTTGCTGTGTCCCACAAGTTTCTTTGTGAGGTGTTTTCATTTTCATTGAGTTGTAGGAAATGCTTTATTTCTTCTCTGATCTCTTCTGTTATCCAGGCATTGTAAAGGAGTGTGCTGTTCAATTTCCATGTATTGGAGAAATTTCTGCGGTATGCTTTGTTATTGAGAGCTAGCTTGATTCCACTGTGGTCAGATAGGATACAGGGGATTATGTCGATCCCTTTGTATTTGCTTAAAGTTCCTTGCATGAACTATGATATGGTCTATTTTGGAGAAAGTTCTGTGAGCTGCTGAGAAGAATGTGTACTGTGTTGTTTTAGGGTGAAATACTTGGTAGGTGTCAGTTAATTCCGCTTGGAGTATGGCCTCTCTTAATTCGGTGGCTTCTTTGCCAATCCTCTGTTTGGTAGACCTGTCCTTTGGTGAGAGTGGTGTGTTAAAGTCTCCTAGTATTATCGTATTGGGATCTATTTTATTCTGTAAGTTTGAGAGCATTTGTTTGACATATCTGGTTGCACCAATATTTGGGGCATATAAGTTGATGATGGTTATATCCTCCTCTTGGATTGTTCCCTTTATTAATATGTAGTGTCCATCCTTGTCTTTCTGTACTGATTTTAATGAAAAGTTTATTTTGTCAGATATCAGGATAGCTACACCTGCTTTCTTACTGGGGGCGTTTGATTGGTAGATCCTTTTCCACCCCTTCACTCTGAGTTTGTTTGTATGTTTGGCTGAGAGGTGGGTCTCCTGAAGGCAACAGATGGATGGGTCTTGTTTTCTGATCCAGTCCTCAGTTCGTTTTCTTTTAATTGGCGAATTCAGCCCATTTATATTAAGAGAAAGTATAGAGAGATGCATTGTTGTCCCTGCCATTCCGTTTTCCTAAGTTTTTCTTCTTTCCTTTCCTCCTGTGCTTGCTCAGTTAGACTTTGAGTAATGCCTGTTTGGGGCAGGCCCCAGTTCCTGGTTGCTTTCTTCAGGTTGTGTCCCCCCTCTTAGAATTCTTTGTAATGCTAAGTTCACTTCTTAATCCAGTGCTGGCCCCACACCGACCACTTGTGGCAGTGCTGTGAAAGTGGCAGGAGTGGAAGTGAGATCCAGGGTGCCCAAAATCTGGATTTATGGCCTGATTGGGGGTGGAGTGGGGGCAAAGGGTGTCTTAAAAAAATCTTAGAGCTGGAACTCAGGGCCTAGGCACTGTCCTTGAGCTTCCATTGCTCAAAGCTAACACTCTACCACTTGAACCACAGCTCACCTTTCATCTTTTTTAGTAGTTTAGTGGAGAGAAGAGTCTCACAGACTTTCCTGCCTGGGCTGGCTTCAAGCTGCCATCCTAAGAGCTCAGCTTCTTACGTAGCTAGGATTGCTGGTATAAGACATTGGGACCTACTAAGGATGTTTTTGTGTGTGCTTTGTGTGTGTGTGTGTGTGTGTGTGTGTGTGTGTGTGTGTGTGTGTGTGTGTGTGTGAATTTACCGGGGCTTGAACTCAGAGCCTAGGTGGTATCCTTTAGCTTGTTTACATAAGATTGGTGTTCTACCACTTGAACTACAGTACACTTCAGCTCCCAGAAGCCCCTGACTATGTGGAGAGCATAAAGCTCAAACCTGATTATATTTCTTTGACCTCAGGGAAGGATATGACTCCTCTGCAGCCTGGAGGAGTAGGGGTGGAGTAGGAGTGATAACTGTAGATGGGTGCTAGGCTGGTAGAGAGGTACTCTGTCTTTTGCCAAGAAGGATAGTGATAGCTCAAGCTCTCATTTTCCTAGCTATTCAGGAGGCTGAGATCTGGGCCAGGAGGGGCAAAAGCTGCAAGATGGCACGGCAGGTAATGCCTGCTCATGCAGGGATCACAAGAGTGCAAATCTGTCAGGCACACCTCGGGGGAGGGGATATTGAGTTGGGCTCATGAAAGACTTGTGTGCTTACAAATCCACAGCCAGCTAGCTGCTACTTCTAGCAGCAACCTGGAGTCCCAGGACTCAGAGCCCTTCTTTCCTCACCAGTGTTTGGGGGCAAATGAAGGTCTGCAATCATGGGCCAACTACAAAGGAGCATTTGAAGTGTTCTTTTCCTTGGTCCTGTGGCCCCATGCATGGATGGAGGGGCGGGTTCCCTGGAACTTACTGCCTTGGCCCAGACCCCTCAGCCCAAGAAAGACTTAGGGAGAAACCACATGATCTGGCTTGAGAGTTTACTATGACTATGCCTCAGGACTTCCCCCAGTTCTGACTCAGCTCATCATTACCACCTTCCTGTGTGTGTGGGTGCATCTTGGTACTAGGGCTTGAACTCAGGTCCTGGGCTCTGTCCCTCAGTTTTTTTTCATTCAAGGCTAGCACTCTACCACTTGGGTCCCAGAAGAATATGTCTCACCAGGCTCACTTTTTTTTTTTTTTTTGCCTGTCATCAGGCTTGGACTCAGGGTCTGGGCATGCTCCTGAGCTTCTTTTGCTCAAGGCTAGCCCCAGTGCCACTTTTGTCTTTCTTTGTTTCTGTGGTACTGAGAAATCGAACCCAGAGCTTTGTGCGTGCTAGGTAAGCACTCTACCGCTAAGCCACATTCGCAGCCCAAGGCTGAATTGTAACAGGAGTTATGAGGGTGGGATTTATTGGCTTACCCCATTTGGCATAGAAATCGCTGACTATTTCATATCTTTGCCGAGATTTGGGACCAGTCTGTGACTCGGCAATGAGCAATGATGAATGAATGAGAGCCACCAGACCCCACAGTTCTAGGCTCACATACTACAGAAGGATAGAGAATATAGATCCAGAACCTTCGACCATTCCTACAGCCTAGGAACTCTGAGGGCTTTTCCCAGCTTGCCCAAGTTGGGTGGGCTGAGCATGGACAACCTGCTGAATGCCCATCATCCATCCATACACAGAGACATGGAGTTACTGCTGCCTTTTTTTGGACAGGGGGCAGGTCTGGGGTTGAACTATGAACCTAGGCCCTGTCCCTGAGTTCCTTTTGCTCAAGGGCAGTTACTCTGCAACTTGAGTCACGATCCCACTCATGTTTTTTTTTTCCCTGTGATCTCTTAGAAATAAGTGTCGCCTACTTTCCTGCCCTGGCTGAATTCAAGTTGGCATTCTCTACATCTCAGCCTCCTGAGGAGCTAGGATTACAGGCAGAAGCCACTGACACCTAGCTTTCTTTTCTTGTTCTTTTTTAACCATGATAATCTGAAATCTTCACCGTGTCATTCCAATGGTTTGCATACGATGTAAACAACCCTGGAGTTCGATTGCTAGGATTGCCACCCACAAATGGAGGGAGATCCTGACAAACTCATTCTTATTCGTGTGAATGCTAATGAAATATTATAAAAGTAATAATTAAATTTGCAGCTAATTCATGATTCTATTTTAGAATGCCACACAAATATTATTGGATTTATATCTTCCATTCTAGCACCATGGTATGATTCCCCTAATTGAAGGATTTTGACTAATTTTTAAGTAATGTGTATATAAGTATTCAACCATGATACTTCATTAAATGGTGGCATAATGTAATAACTAATAATCGATAATTATATATATAATTTAATATCATCACATTCCCTCTCTCTCAGTATATATCTATATCTATATACATACATATACTCACACACATATATACATATACATATCTATTAATGTATATATTGGGCACTACTGTGGCTTGATCAAAGGTCTTCAGAATTTCCTGGCAGCTCTGTTTTCTGGAGGCTGGTGTGCTAAGACTGTGACCCCATTTATGGATTGGGCATTGTAGGCCATGAGTTAAAATCCCAGCATGGCCAAATATTTATTCGTGGAGTAAGAAGCCAACTTTGACACATTTTTTTTCCTTTTGTGTCAAAGTCCTGGGTCTCAGTATAATGTATAATCCATATGCAAATATAATCTAGGTGATATGATGTAATAAATGAAGTGTTATATGTGTAACAATACTAAATAAATAAGGGTAGTAAACGTCATACGCAGTAAACCCATGTATGTAAATAGATCTCACATATGAATATTATTTTTTCCAGTGCTGAGGCTTGAATTCAGGCCCTGGGACCTGATTTGAATTTCTTATCTTCAAGGACAATGCCACAGAGTTACCCAGGCCCTGAGTGAAAATCCCAGGCCTGCCAGAAAAATGGTGTAAATTCCAAGCCAGGGCCTTATTATTTATTTATTTATTTATTTATTTATTTTATTTTATTTTATTTTTTTGGCCAAGCACTTAGGTCTTGGCACCTCTGCCACAGCTGACCCTGGGATCCTAGGACCCGAGTTCAAATCTGAGGCTGGCAAAAAAAAAAAAAAAATAAGGAGAAGGATAAAACTGAGAAGTTCAAGGAGGTGGTTTTACTAATTTTTTTCCTTTGTGTTGTGACCATCCTGGGTCTAAATGACAAGGCCCAGAAAGTGCACATGACCTTGCATTGCTGATGTTTGGCGGGCTATTAGGGAAGCCATAGCCAAAACTGGCAACCTAGGCCTGGAGGTCAAATCCCAGGACTGCCACTAATGAATGGTGGGAGGTTCAAAGAAATACATTCCGATGATACATCCGTACAAATGGAATGTTATAAAAGCAACAATTAAATTAGAAGTTAGTGTATGATTTTCATATTATAAGATTATACACAATTATACTACATTAACTAATTTTCAATTACTACTTTATTATATATTCAATCATGATACTTAAAAAAGGAAGGAATAATTCAGTTGCCAATAGTTAGTAGTAATATCATATATGCAATTTCATAATATACAGGCATCACTCTTGTTTTATACATATACATCTATCTATCTATCTATCTATCTATCTATCTATCTATCTATCTATCTATCTATCTACCAATCTACACATTTATTTGTTTATACACTTGTCACTCCTGGGGCTCAGTGGTAGAGTGCTCCCTAGTACATACAAAGCCCTGGTTTCTATTCCTCACTACCACATGCACAGAAAAATTCAGAAGTCGTGCTGTCGCTCAAGCAGTTGAGCACTAGCTTTGAGCATAAAAGCTTAGGGACTGTGTCTAGACACTTACTCAAGACCCAAGACTGGCACCAAAGAAAAGAATGTTCTGAGCACAATGATATAAGGATAGGACTGCAAATACCTCACCACAGAGCAAGCTGGCAGTCTGGTGTTGAGAGCTGCCATCTAACCTGACTTAGCCAGAGATAAACCACTGCAACCCAGCTCCATGGAACCAGATGCTACTGGCTCATTCACTCCTCTCATCTAAGATACCCGGGGTCTGAGATCTGACACTGGTGGGTTTAAAACCCAGCCCTGGCAGGAAGTCTGAGAAACTCTGAGCTGTGGCTCAAAGTGTTAGAGCTCTAGCCTTGAGCTAAAGATCTTAGGACAGTAGCCCCAACTTTGAGTGCAATCCCCATGGCTAACTCCCCCCCACACAAAAATCCCCACCACTTTAAACCATTAGATGTGAACTTTGTGCAGTTTGTGACATGTTTCTGAAAGAATGGTGATACTGATGAAAACACCCTAATTCTAATGACAGCTTATGGGATACAGCTATGTGATGAGACCTTCATGATGTGTTTTGTGCTGAGTCCTTCATGGGGTGCATTCTTTCATCTGGTCCTTGTAAGAGCTCCACAAGTAAGATGATTGTGCACATGAGAAAGTTGAGGCTCAAATATGTCCCCATGTCAGGGCCAAAATTATGTATGTATTGAACTCTAATGAGTTTTCTCCTGGATTATTTTTCTCGGTTGTGAATGTTGAACTCAGGGTCTAGGCACTGACCCTTCCCTATTGGGCTCAAGGCTAGTGCCCTATCATGTAGAGCCAAGGACCCTAGGTATCTGTAGCTGGGGTCTGTCATCCTGCCTACTCAGGAAGCTGAGATCTGAAGATCTGGGTTCAAAACTATCCTGGACACAAACGGTCCCATGAGACTATTATCTCCTACTCACCACTTAGCAACTTGAAGTGGAAGCCAGCACTGCTGACTCGTGCCTGTCATCCTAGCTACTCAGGAGGCAGAGAGCTGAGGAACACATTCCAAACCAGCCTGGGCAGGAAATTCCTTGAGATGGTTATCTCCAGTGAACCACCAGAAAGCCTGAAGGAGTGCTGTAGCTCAAGTGGTAGAGCTTGAGCTGAAGAGCTCAGAGACATCACCCAGGCCTGCCATGGGAGGTGGCACAAATGAAAGCTTCCTGTCAAAACACAGCACTGGGGAGAGAAAGACCTTGGGGTACAAAGAGACCTTTTTCTCCTGGACTTCAGAGCCCACCCACATTCATCCTCACCAATTGCCCCCAGATGAATTGTTACAAAGCTGTACAGGAGTGAGGCTTTTTGTCTGCCTGTTCCAACAATGAGGCAGACTTCCTCCAGCAGCCTGGGGTGCACAGAAACATTCAGGCTACACTGGGAACAGTGAGGGGAGCCCCGGCACATGCACTGTTTTGAAAGCTCTCTCTGTGCTATGAAATCATTCTATTCAAAGCAAATTTCCTAGCTGGGTGCTTTTCTTCATAGAGAATCTGGATGTTCACCAATAGAAATACATGCATTCATACACAGACACATGGAGTTACTGGCTCTTTTTTTGTGTTGCAGGTCTTGAGGCTTGAACTGTGAACCTAGACATTTTCCCTGAGCTCTTTTTGCTCAAGGAAGCATTTTATTGTGCCTTAAACCATGATTACTCTAGGCTGGGGTGGAGCTTTTACACCCACAGATGATCCAGGGATCCTAGGACCCAAGTTCAACTCCCAGCACTGGTAAAAAAAAATCAAACCAACACAAATTTAGGAGGAAAAAACCAGGAGGTTTTACATAACTGTTTTACCTTGTTTCCTTTGCACTGTGACCATCCTGGGTCTCAATGACTTGGCTTGAAAATTGAACGTGACCTTGCATGGCTGAAGGCTGGTGGGCTGTTAGTGAAGTTCAACTCACACACCTAGGCCCTGAGTTGGATTCTGGGACTTGCACCTACACACTGCTGAAGATCCTAGGAAAATTGTTCCATGTATAGGAACACTAATAGGATGTTTGAAATGTACTAATTGAATTACTGATTAGCTAGTCATTCTATAAGTTTGTATGCAATAAATACAGGTCATTGATTAATTTAATATTTATTAAGTCTTGTACTGTGATTAATTAATGGAGGCATAATTTTAGACCAAATAATTGGTAGTAGTAGAATATATAAAAGTAAAATATAGACATCACTTTATATAGAGTTATACACTAGAATCTACATAAATGTCTATCTGTCTCTGCATACATTTATGGATGCATATACATACGTAAATACACACATACACTGAAATCTACACATCTATGTGTTTTTATAGTGGCCACTCCTAGGGCTTGATCTCAGGTCCTCAATGTTGCCCGATAACTTCACTTGCATCAGACTGGTGTGCTAATATTGACCCATTCATAAAGTGGGCCTTCTAGGCCCAGAGTTCAAACCACAGAACTGCCAAAAACTTAATCCTGATGGAAGAAGCCAATTGTCCCACTTGTTTTCCTAATTGGTGAAAATCCAGGGTCTCAGGAATGATGTCTAATACACAGGCAAATTTATGTCCGATGTAATAGGATGTAAAAAATATTATATGTGTAATCATACTCACTAAAATATATAATAAATAAAACAAAATAAAATGAATAACTACACTAACTGCAATATGCAGTAAACATGTGTATGTAAATATAAATCATGTATTTAAAATGTATACGAGTGCTAGGACTTGAATTCAGGCTCAGGAGACAGGCCTGATTTTCTTGTCTTCCAGCATGATGACCTCCCCCTTCCCCCACAATGCTGCAGATTTACCCAGACCCTGAGTTCAAATCCCAGGCCTGGCAGAAAAAAATGGCATGAATTCCAAGCCAAGGAGCCTCAAAAAATATTTTAGATATTTTTAATGTATGTATGTATGCATATATGTATGTATGTATGTATGTATGTATGTATGTATATATGTATGCATTTTTATTTTGTCAAGCACAGGGCTTGAACTCAGGTCGCAGCAACTCTGCCTCAGCTTCAATCACTCTAGGCTAGGGTGCAGCCACTGGACCCACAGCCAAACCTGGGTTCCTGGGCCCCAAAGGCTGACAGGAAAAAAATAAAACACTAGGAAAAAAAAAACTCGGCAACTTGCATATGGCTGCAAGTTTTACATTTGTTTTCTTTGCAAGGTGACCTTCCTGGGTCTGAATGACACAGTTGAAAAGTGTTGGTAACCTAGCATTGCTGAAGGCTGGCGGGCTATCAGGGAAGCCATAGGCCAACATGGCAACATAGGCCCTGGGTGGGAAGCCCGGTCCTGACCCTTACCAATGGTGGGAGATCCTAAAAGTCTCGTTCCTATTCATAGGAATACTGATGGAAGGTTATGAATGTCAAGGTTAGAGTGATTTTAGGAGGCCAATGGAGTTTAATGAATATTTTTGGCACACTAAAAGAATACTATTAATTACATGGATGCAATTATTTTGGGACAGTGGTTGATTTAATTAATAATTCAATAAGGATGAAAACAATATTAATTACATGGAGGCATAATAAGTACCCAAGAATTGGTAGGAATGTAGCATATATAACTGAATATTGTATAGACATCTCTGGCACTCTATAAAGATCTATATTTATTTGTGCACTACCATCTACATGTTAATCTGTTCTTATTTTTCAAACCCTGGGGCTCGATCTCAGGTGATGGAAACTACTTGTGGGCTCAATATGCACCAGGCTGGCATGCTGACACTCACCCATTCATGAATTGGGCCTTGTAGGCTGTGAGTTCAGATGCCAGCACTCACAAAAATTGAATCGTGGAGTAAGAAGCCCATGGTGACACATGTTTTCCTTTTCTGTGAAAGTCCTGGATGTCAGATGTGAAGTTTCATACATAGGCAAATCTATATCCTCTGTAATAAATGTAATAAATATTCCATGTGTAATAACAGTCAATAAAATAAATGGCAAATAGATGAATGAAACAAAAAATTTAATGAATAGCTACACTAAGCACAATATTGAGTCAACAGATGGGGCTCTATTTCAGGGCCTGGAAACTGGCTAGGAGCTGAATTGGCTGCTGTGCTTACTATCACCCATTCATGAACTTCTAGGCCCTGAATTTAGATCCCAGCACTGCCAAAAGTATAATCTTGGAGTGAGAAGCTAAGCATGACATGTTTTCTTTTTCTTTGAAAGTGCTCAGTGTCAGGTAGGATGTATAATTTGGATGCAAATCTATATGCTATGTAATAGGATGTCATAAATGTAATAAATGTCATAGGTGGAATAATTGTCACTACAATAAATGATAAAGGGTTGAATTAGTGAATCATTCTAGATTAAATTAGATGCAACAATTATAGGAAGTGTATTAAGTTTTATTAATATTTTATTAAGCATTACCAGAATAAAAATTACATGGAGACATAATTAAATATCGAATAATAGGTAGTGACACATGATGCATAATTTAATTATATAAGACATCTGTCTCATTCTATAAAATATGTAAATATATATGTGTATATGTACATATATGATAAACAATAATGGGATATTGAGTAATTATTAATTAATGCTTTATTAATTGTTCAACTGGGACACATCATTAAATGGAGACATAATTTAATATCTAATAATTGGCAGTAATCCCTGCAACTACTGCTGCCTCCTTCTTGCCCTCATCGCTGGCCTGTCAGTGCCAAAAAAGGCCTCCAGGAGAACCCCTCCACCCCTGCACCAATGTGTCCTGTACTTCCAGTGACTCCTGGTGGTCAGTATGATCTACATGACCACAGAAGAGCATGAGGATATATGTTACACACAGACATGAAGAACTAGTATGATGGCTTGACCTTCATGGCCTCTGAAAATGGAGGTTTGACCTGCATAAGTTTTGCTTCACTATGAATTTTCTATTTTCACACTGAACACCATATACTTTCATTGTGATTCCTTTATTGGTTTTTGTCTTATTCTCTCAAAACAAGTCTATTATCATAGGCTGATACTATGTCTCTGGTGATGGCACCAGCAGATCCAAGTGGAAAGGGAAGTGGGACATAGAGTACCCATCCTTTCCAAAAGAGTCCACCACAGGTCAGAAGAACAAGTCTTAGGAGAGTGGGCACAGCTGATGCTTCCCTCTCTGAAGCATGGCTCAAGTTTGGAGAGGGATTTCAGGACATCTGAAATATTGAATTATTGAAATATTGAATTATCTCCAAGACCAAAGAAACAACCACATCTAGTAATTGAGCTCACAAGTATACCATGGAGATCCAGTGAAAATGATCAATCAGATGAAGATAGGACACTGTTTAAAATACAGAGAAACAATGGGATTGGCACTATTGGCAGGAACAATTTGTGTACAGAAAGAAGATAGGGCCAAGGGAGATGAACTGCAGTTGATTGACTAGAAAATGGACAGTGACAGAGAAGAAACCAGTAAAGGCAATGAATGTGAAGATGGAGAGGGTGCCATGGAAATTTCAGATGGTGCTTCTAGTGCAAGTAGTTATTCTTTGGCAAGTGATAGTAGGAAACCTGAGCTTCCTAAGGCAGGACCTGACTTTATTGCCTAGCTGGACTAAAAGTGAAGATCCTCCTGCCTCACATTCCGGAGTTCTAGGATTACAGTCATGCATTACCACATTCCTGTTTGAAACATTTAACTTTCATGTTAGATTATTTCTTTTTCACCTGTGGCCTTTATAAGCCTGACTTCGACATTTTTGGACCTTGGCGTGAACATTTGTCTGGATTATGAGGAAACAATAATTATTCCAACAGTTTCCCATATTGAAACACCCACTCCTTGGGTACTTGTCAACTCACTGTGTTCATCTGGCCTGTGTGGAGATTGTCCATTCTGCTCTGGTCCTTAAGAGGTCTGCAAGATTCTCAGCTGTGTACTAGAAGAACACAGAGATGGAGAGTTTTAGATAGCAATGAGAAAAAAGAAATTTACTTCACTGAAACTCTATTATTTGCCTTATTTTTGCCTGTCATATTTACCTTGCTCACAGTTTACATTCTTTTATGGTATAATGAAGTAATAACATTTATTTTCCTCAGCATTTAAGTTTAATTCTTTGTTTTCATTGAGACAAACTTCTAAGAAAGAACAACTAATCTCATGTTCATTTCCACAAATGGATGTTTTTATTTTCATATTCCCTTGTAAGACAATAATTCTTGGTGTGGCAAGTCAGGAAATAGAAATAGATTAAAATTTTAAACATGATACATTTATTTGTGATGTCAGTAAGCTTTGGAATTTTAGTCACTAAAATGTGTGTGACTACTACGTTTACTCTTGCCCACTCTGGTGAGAGCATCCTTAATTACTAAGTTATTAACAAGTGAATGGATTGCCAGACAAACTTTGAGAGTTTTTGTTTTCTTGGCAGACCATTAAACATTTATTTAGAGGAAAAAATACCACACTATTTCTGCTCTTCATAGAGTCTACTATACTTCAGTTAATTCATCTGTAACTATTAGCATACAACTGAATGTATTTGCTTTTGGGTTTATTGGAACATTCTAGCAGCCACAAATAAGGGAAACCATGCAGCTTGTGTTCTCTGGGTCTGGATTACTTCCCATAATATAATTCTTTCCCAGTCTTTCCACATTATTACAAATGGTAGTCTATCATGCTCTCTGACAGATGAGTGGGATTTCTCTCTGTTTGTTTGTGTGTGTGTGTGTGTGTGTGTGTGTGTGTGTGTGTGTGTGTTCATACATACATTTATATATATGTATATATGTACATATACACACATATATGTATATATATTTATATCTATATATACATATATAGATATAAAATGTGGTATACATGTATGTAACCTCATACATACATATATATATGTATGTATGTATGTAACCTCATACATATATATATATATATATATATATATATATGTAACCTCATACATGTATACCACATTTTATTGATCCATTCACCATTTTAGGGTTTTCTGGGTACTGGAAAGTGAGAGACAGGAGCCTTATCCCTCTGTTTGTGGGAAGACATAAACTCTTGTAGCAACAGTCCTGAGCCTTGTTACCCTTTTTTATGGCCTGAAGTGGTAAAAGCTGATCGACAATTTGTTCACTTTTGCAATTCCTGGGGCCTGAACTCAGTGCCTGTGCACTGTCCCTAAGCATTTTTTGCTTAAATCTAGCATACTAACACTTGAGCCACTGCAACACTTCCAGCTTTTTCTGGATATGTGGTTACTGAAGAATCAAACTCAGGGCTTCATGCATGCTAGGCAAGCACTCTACCACTAGGCCACCTTCCCAACCCAATATTTTATTTTTTAAAAAACTAACATGTAAAAGAAACAACTACATGAGCAACTGTATTACAGGAGGCAAGCTCCATGACTAGAACCATGACTTCCCTGGCCAGAAACCTGGGAGACCAGGCCTTTGCCACAAGTCTCCTGTGAGGTCAGCTTCCAACCACTGAGCATCATTTCATTGGCCTGAAAGGAAGGAGAGTGTTGAGATGTGAAACATGATGCAAGCAGACAGAGGGAGCCTCATCCCCCAATGTCAACAATGAGGATGGTTACTCACAAACCCCAGATCCTGTGGCACATGTGCTAGTAGACACTAATTATGAATTGTGTAGAGTCATGATCCAATGGGCAGATGGGTTGAGCTATTATGAGAAAGACATAACCTCATTCAGAATCATATGGACTCCAAAAATGTGAACTAGAAAAGGTCTACTTTGTGTTTGAGGTTATTGTTTTAACTTCCTTTATCTGCACTCTGTCCTCTAAAGTCAGCTCCCATGTGTGAACTCTTCATATGCAAGAAAATGAGCCATAAATAAGGCCAAGTAATTGTTAATCTTATGGAAGTGAGCCAGGCATAGAATGGCTGTCTGGGGTTTCTTTTCCTCTCTGAGTTACAAAAAGTGATTTGTTCCTGAGACAGAGCCCATGTTCTAATGGCTGAGCTATTACTGCTGGATATCACATTTCACCATGTGGATATAACTATAAGAGACAAAGCAGCCAGGACTTTGATGTTCCCAAAATTATTGCCATGCTGAGTGAGTCTGACACATGACTTCGAATGACTGCATGAAGGAAGTGAACATTCTTTTGTTTTTACAACATGTAATAGTGTATAAATCGATACATGCTTATTCACTTTACACTGACTTTAATTTTGTCCCAGGTTTTCATTTTGGTTTCAGAGGAAAGTGTCTGGATTTACCATTCCAACAACAGGCTCCCAGATGCTCATGCAGGGTGAGGAGGGGAGAATGGGTCGAAATGATGACTTCCTTCTGTGTTTCCCTGGCAGTGCTGAAAACCAGACCCAGAGCTTCTGGGCTTCAGGTAAACAAGCAGTGGGTAGAGTCTCCCTTCTCAAGAGATGAAATCTTCATGAAAATTGCCCACAGGACACTACAGTTTCCACTGCTTTTTTACTTCCACGCAGTGCACATAGCACACGAACTAATGCTGGAGGGCACAGGTATGGCTGACTCACCACCCTTCAAGAGAGGCAAGAAGGATGAACACAGTGGCAGGGGACCTGTTCCTCAGCAGACAGCCTTGCAAGGTTCTGAACATCACCCTAAGTGAGGCTGGCATTTGAGCACAGTCTTGGACAGATCATAAGCATCTGAAGAGTGTGGAATGTTCTGCTAATACACAGGTTGACTAAGCAGCCTGTCCTTGGGGGAAAAGGATCTACTATAAGTAAACATTTATCAGAAATCTCACTAAACCTTGTTCTTTATATTAAGTCAGTTCTTCAAGGCAGACAAGTGAGAGTGGATAAAGGAGAAGGGCCCTAGGACCACTGAATTTTCCCATCTTAGAGCATCATTTTCTTTCTCAACATATAGTAGGGAAGCCACAGCCTAGTCCTGCTAGCCAATAGAAGTATATTCTCAATAGTATATGCCAATATGTTCAGGTCCAGATAACTCAGTGATAGTGGTTCCACTCTGTTCTCTCAGTAACTTCTCTTTTTTGAGATAGGGTCTAATCTAAGTAGGACTTTGGGCTAAGCTACCTTTGTATGCAGATCATAGGCATGTACCACCATGCCTAGTCTCATTACTTCTTTTTGTTTTCTGCCCTTTGAAAGTCAGCCAATAGCTCTAACATCGTTCTCTTCCATTACATTCTATTCATGCCCTTATCTGGTTCTCTCCATCTGGTCTAACTGGAGCCATCTGTCTCTAGCCAGCACACTGTCATGGTGGTCCATCTTCCCAGCTAGCTCCATACACATCTGTTTGTTACTAGGGAGTCTTTCCTGACTTGTGCTTTTCACTTTTCCAAATGACTGGATGTGCAAGACAATAAAAGGAGTTCCTGAATTTTGCCAAGAGTGTGAATGACATGACTGATTCAAGGCTGTTAACCATTTTCTTTTCTTTTCTTTTCTTTCTTTCTTTTTTTTTTTTTGGTCCGGTTGTAGGGCCTGAACTCTGGGCCTGGGCGCTGTCCCTCAGCTCTTCAGCTCAAGGCTAGTGCTCTACCATTTGAGCCACAGCGCCACTTCTGGCTTTTTTTCTTTTTGCTTATGTGGTGCTGGGGAATCGAACCCAGGGCCTCATGCATGCAAGGCAAGCACTCTACCACTGAACCACCTTCCCAGCCCCCTGTTAACCATTTTCCACTTAAACACACAAGCAGTGGGCCAGGATTGGTGGCTCATATCTGTGATCTTAGCTAATAGGTAGGCTTAAATCTGGAGGATGGTGGCTCTGAGACCAGTCTAAGCAGAAAAGTCTTGAGATCCCACCTTCAAAATAATCGCAAAAGAAGGGCTGGAAGTATGGCTTACGGTGAGCATACAATATGAGCAAGAGCTGTCATAGTATAGGTCACCTTGTGCTGCTTGTAGCACAGGTCCTTTAGTCCCAGGTCTGTACTAATAACATCTCTTCAATTCCAACTTTGTGTATGTGTGTGTATGTGTACAACTTCACGTACTCATGCACTTGTTGTGTACACTGATAATATTAAGTTGCACGTGCTTATGTTGCAGAGACTTCAAACTAATTTTTATCTTTCCAAACACAATGAACCATCAAGAATTCTACCACTGTCAACATTCATTACAAAGATTCCACTTCCAAAATGCCATTTGGTTAGATGGTGTTTACCTATCCATATTTACTTAGTCTTTCCTCTAGTTGACCCTCATCCTCCCATACCATTGCACCTCCACACATTCCCCCAGATTATTGTTTACAATGATCTTAACATTTTCCTGGAAATAAGGATTCTTTAGTGGTAGAATTAGCATTTAATTGCTAGCAAGTCAGCTTCTTCAGTAATAACTCACAATGAGCTTAAAGATCTACCCTTAATCAGGTAGGGATAGGTGGACACAGCATAGTAAAATGGACAAAAAAGCATTTCAATGCCAGGTGGACCACTATGGGACCTGATGCGATACCATCATGTGCTAAACATGGACATCCCAGGTGAGGGCAGAATACTCTCTTGTACGTGTGGGACTCCTGGATATCAGGAAAGTAGGAGGCTGAGACCTGAGTCCAACCCTTACTCTTCTCAAATTGCTGGCAAAGTTTCAGAAAAACTCAGTATTCTGCCCAAGGAAGGTATGCTAGGCTACAGGTGAAGAAAGACAGGAGCCTAAAACGTGGCATGCAATTTCTGAGAAGACACCTTCATACTTACTAAGAACTTATGAGCTTATAGAAATTGATTTGTTGTGGTCAGACAGTGTGGGTATGCAAGCCAAGGAGGGGACTGGCCACTTCCTTACAGTATCATCCTATAGTGACAAGAAGAGGAAAATAACCCCAAATGGGACTGCACTGGTCATCTACTTGATGTCAAAGTATTGGGGCTGAACAGTACTGAGTGTTAACCTGGACTGCTGGTCAGAGAGCTGGAAAAGTAGGGAATAGGATGTGAATTGAATGATAAATAGAGGGATGGGTTGATGGAAAGAATTGTCAACTGCAACATCACATTCAGATCTACCAGAGATCTCTCATAAAGGGCCAGTACAGTCAACCATATGAACCCATTAGCACTGGTCATTCTTGTTTGCTAGCAATCACTTTCTGACTTATCAGACATACACACACACCCCAAATGGCCATGGTTTGGTGGACACAGAGGGCTAGAATATAAATGTCAGTAAATGCCTGACATGTTAGCAGAGAGTATCAAAGTTTAGCCACCCTGCATTTTTCATTCCCAAGATTCTCAGCCTGTTAGGTCCTTGTGGCAAACTCAGTGCTCCAATGGGAAGAGATGCTGCCTCCAGGCCTCCCTTTCTTATCCTCCAGGTCTCAGAAGTCCCCAAAAGGCTGGTCTGGAGGTGTGGGGGAATAATGCAGGCAAAGCCCAAATGTTGGAGACTCCAATTCATAGCAATGATAGGGTGCTGCAGAGCTCTGGATTGTGTTGTGCCTCCAAGGGAAGGAGGCACTGTTGGCACATGAGTGCATCAGGGCTTCCTGATCCTCCCTGCCCAACAGCAGCTGTTCTGGATTGAGCAGCACACTGGGATGGGGTATGAGGCACCCTGAGGACAAGTACCCACCAGTAGAGGGATGGATAGGGCAGGTAAATCTACAGAGAACAGTGCCAGTACTGGGCAGCTGTGCTCTTTTATCAACTTCTCCACATTTCAGTTTTCAAAAACAACTTAGACTTTAGAGTAAGTTTCAACCTATGGAAAATTTACACAAGTGTGTTTCCCTCACTGCCCTAGCTCTCCCTTGATTCACATGTCATAAAACATGTTAATCAAAGTCAGAACATTTCCACTGAAGCCATAGTAGTCATTAAACACAAACCCCGTACCAACCTCAACATTGCCTCCTTCTGCCCTTCTCTCACTCAGGAGTCCATCTGGTCCTGCAGATCGTTGCTCTCCTCTCCTTTGAGGGGCCAAAGTTCCAACTAAACCTCCATCCTTGGCCATTGTGAGGGGTTCTGCTCAGCATTTGCTGTCTTGGTAAGCATAGATTGAGGGATGTCGATGGACTGTTCCTCTTTGGCAGGAGCCTACAGAGCAACAGATGCTGCAGCCATCTCAGTGAATCACACTGGGGCACCGAGGTCACCATGCTTAACCTTGTTCATGGTACTCGTGTTAGAACTCAGAGTATTGTACTTGCTAGGTAGGTGAGCTATATTCCTATTTTGTGCTGGTCATTTTTTAGTTATGGTCTTGCTTCCTATCCAGGTACATGCCTGGGCCTGGACTCACCTATTTTAAGCTTCCTGTTGTAGTGAAGTTGATATTAATTGATAGCTTAAGAGGAGATGTCACCCAGTTTTTGGCTTGGGCTGGTCCTGAATAATGATCATCCAAATCTCAGCATCTTAAATAGTTAGGATTACACATGTGACTCCCAGCTCCAATGTGCCTTCCTTCTCAACCCTACCAACTCAGCAGTGACTGACAGCTTCCTCTCCTCAGTTACTCTTACCCTCTGGAATTTCAGAGAGGAGACACACATTTTCTTCTTCATTGTACTCTAATTGCTCCCAAGATTGCCTGAAATTGTACTATCTCCCCTCATTGTAGGCTCCCCAAGGAAGTGATACCCTTGGATACTGGATATTTCTACATGAGGAAGTAAACTTAGCTGTGAACCCCAAAGGGAGATCCTGTTACTTCAGCTGTGGGCTGTCAGTTCCTTCCGCAACTCCCTCAGTTACAGTCATTTTCCATGACACAATTGTCTTCCTGCACTGATGGGTACAAAGACAGCATCATGCCAATTGGCCAGGTCAAACTATGGGACACTCAGTGGTGGAGCTGGAGGAGTTGCACTTGTCCCCTATCCAATCTGACATCCAGTCCCTCTCTTCAACAGAATTCAATCTTTGTGGATTCTCCTCTCTGCCAACACTCTCAGTCTGTCTCTAGAACTAAGGAACAAGGTATATGTAATTGAGAAAACACAAACACAATCTCTCATCATGAATGGACCAATTTAAATAGTGAAAAAATGAACCACAAAATTATACTGAACCCCTCTCCCTGCTTCTTGTATTTGTGCAAGTTTGCTCCCTAATTGCTTTTGTGTGTTTGTTGGGGAAGGTGTGTGGGTACGGGTGCGGGGGATATTGTGTATAATAGGACTTGAACTCAGGGCCTATGGCTCTTAACCTAGCTCTTTTTTGTTCAAAGCTGGCACTCTACCATTCCAGCCACTGATCCCTAGTGGCTTTTTCCAGGCTAATTGAAATAAGAATCTCTTGGGTTTCTCTGCCTACAATGGCTTCAAACTTCAATTCTGGTATCAGCCTCCCAAAAGGCTAGTGTGTGAGCCACTAGTGCATGGCCTCCCACTGCCACTTTAAAAGGGCAGCTTTTAAAGTGAAGTAAAAGAAAATTCTTGATTGAAAACTGGGTATCAGTGTGATTTAGGTAAATCTGGAGGCTCCTCATGGGAGGAAAGGCCTTCTCCTTGGAAGTACTACAGCACTACATGAACCAAGTGGGTTTGATGAAATGTCCCCAGAGAACACACAAGATACCCTGAGTGAAACAACACCCAAAGCACAGGTTCTTAGGACATTGTCTAAAATAAGTTTTTAACCAAGGTGTTCACAGATGTGCCTCTCATATCCTTGGGAAAGATATCAGTAGAGCAGCCATCTGGATTCTGTCCTACGGGGGTACAAGGTGTTTGGAACCAAGCCTTTTCCTTGGTCCAAACCACATCACAAAGAGGCCATGTGGATGCTCCTAGTCCAATGGCTGGGCCTTTTACTGCTACAAAATTAGGCTTCTTAAACTGGATGAAAGTATTCACTAAGTTTCTAAAGTTAAAAAAGTACACAGGGAACAAGTAAAAACATTGCATATGTGAGCAGATGACAAAAATCTATTCTAGATTGGAAGTTGCCAAGCAGAAACTATGCAAATCATAAAAATTAAGATTTCTTAAAAAGCCTCCTCCCAGAAAAGGTAGATTGTGGATCTACCTGCTGCAGGTTGTAAAGGCTTACCTACAGCCTGGATATTACACAGGTGTCGCTGCTACCACCAGTTGTAGGTGACATAGCCAGAAGGGCTTTCATATTTACAGTGGCTCTTGGCCACTCTGACTATTGCATATAGCATTTCCAACTTTCTCTCTTTGAAGACCCAAGGATCATACTGACTTTAGGGAGTTCTTGTATCCAAGAAAAGGGAAAATTCAGAGTGAACTTGGCACTAAGATTGTCTGGTACTGACTGAAGGGTTATTGACTAAGCGATATAACCTGCCCCTGCAAGGAGACTTTACACATTGAATTGGAAACACGTATTTTCTAAGGTCTTATAAACTGGACTAAATTAACTTATGGACATGGAGATAAGCTAATTTAAGACATAAGGTTGGAAATAAAGATCAGCAAGCATCTCAATGCCTGTATCCCATTATGTGTTGTTGGATGCTACTGCCACAGGAAATTTGAGAGCAAAGCAGACATGGGAGAGGGAGGCCTTTGCAGGGAACAAGAACTTGCCATAAAACACAACCAATGCTGTGCTGGAGTTTGTTTTATAGGCTTTGTAGTTCCAGGGAGGTTGATGCTATACTATATAGGGAATCTGCTTCTTCCTCCCCACCATACAGCTGATTCTGTTTTCAGAGGTAGTCTCTTGTTCTGATTTCACAGAGTAGATCAAAGCATAAACTTATACCTACATACATATAAAGTGACTCTTTATAGGTAGTTTGAGCCTGACCTTTGAAGAATAACTAAAACTTTTCATATACAGAGTTCTAAGCCAGAGCTTGACTGACAACAGCTATTGAGGCACTTCCTACTAGTTCCTCATCCTCTGAATACTATCAAGATGGAATATAGTGCTGCATCTCCCCTCCCCCTCCCTTCCCCCCCCCCACCCCTGTGCAAGTCCTACAGTTGAATTCAGGGTCTTCTGCTTAGTTGGCTGGCACTTGAATACTTGAATCACACTTTCAGTCCTGTTTGTACTAATCATTGGAGGCTCAATTTTAACAGACTTTTCTAATTGATCTGGTATTAACACAAATCCTCTGGATGTATCTCAGACTTTTGAGTAGCTAGAATTACAGATGTGAGTCACTGCTTCCAGCTAGATTATATTGTAAGGAGGGAGGTTGGGAGGTTTGTAAGGAACACAGGAGAACAGGGCTTGCAGATGCAGATTCCAGCAACTGGTGTGAGGTGTAGTCCATTAGGTGAGGCCTACCTCATCTCAGCCTTGCCAATTGCCCCCAAGGTAAGTAATGTTTTGCATTATGCAAGAATTGATCCTTTAAAAGAATAAGCCACACTAATATCTAAGGTTTCTAAATGAGATGGCCCAAGGCATTATTCGAAAGCTCACAATGGAGTTTAACAATAAAGCTGTGGTACATGAAAACATAAGAATAAAAAAACTGTCCATGATTCCATGCTTCTCCCATGATATATTTGTACATACATAAAAAATTCTCATCTCAAGCCCAAAGAAACACAGGTCCCATGGTTTCCCTTATTTGCAATGACTAGTATATGTCTGAGACAAGCAGAAATGTTCAGAGGAGTTGATGTTAGGTGAAATGAATCCCAAGATAAGGACTCATATTTTTTCTTTCTTGCTATTGTTTTAAACATATTTATAAGATGATTGTTTTGTGGTTTTTTATGTCCCTCCTCCTCAGTATAATCCCTGTTTTCACTGTATTTGATGTTGCTATAATTTGTGGAGGGGAAGGGAAAAAACAAATTGTTTAAACAGGGATACAGGTGGACCCATTGCAACAATGAGATGTACAAGACGTTATGTCAAAAATGAATTTTCAACTCTGGCATGGTATGGGGAGGGAGATGGGAAGGGATGGTAAGGGGAAACAAAGGAGGAGGGAACAATGCTTGATAAGAAATGTACTCATTTGGGCTGGGAAGGTGGCTCAGTGGTACAGAGATTGCCTTGCATGCATGAGGCCCTGGGTTTGATTCCTCAGCACCACAGAAGCAGAAATAAAAAGCTGGAAGTGGTGCTGTGGCTCAAGTGGTTGAGCGCTAGCCTTGAGGTGAAGAGCTGAGGGACAGCGACCAGGCCCAGAGTTCAGGCCCATGACCGGACTCCCCACCCCCCAAAAAAAGAAATGTACTCATTACCTTGCTCGTGTAATTGTAACCCCTCTGTACTACATTTTCAAGATTTAAAAAAATTCTGGTTTCAAAGTCTTTGAGGAAAATCAATACCAGGATTTCAATAGGATTGATACATTGTTTTATAACTGGAATTTCAATTTTTGCCTGGAATGATAATAATGTCAAATGAAATTATGTCTCTATTTCAGAGGTCCATGCTAAATTCATCAGCAGCCCTGCTCAGAGGAAGGGTGCAATGATGATGTGTAAACTCATTTGTAAACATGAGTTGAACAGAAACTCAGTTTGTTAAAACACAGCCACCCACCAAATCTTTGTAGAAATGACCTGTCAGGAGAGACCTCTCCAGTCCACAAAGCTGTATGATCATGAACTACAAAAATCCAGCGGCAGTGTGGCTAGTGGTAGGAGATCATGATGGACCTAAAGAGGAAATGTGTACAGTTTTGTTAAGTATACATGCGGTTGTGTTTGCTAGCCATTGGACTTGACATAGGGCCTGTGCACTGTCTCTGAGCCTCTTTGTGCTCAAGGCTAGTGTTCTACCAACTAAATCCCAACACCACTTCCAGCTTTTTCTTAGTAGTTTATTGGAGATAAGAGTCTCATGGACTTTCTTGTCTCAGCTGGCTTCAAACTGCAATCCTCAGATTTCAGCCCCCTGAGTAGCTAGGATTACAGGCATGAACCAGCAGGCTCCTGGTTTTTATACTTATCTTTTAAAACTTAATATTAAAGCCCATAAACATTAATAGGTGTACAATGCAGCATACTCAATTTGTGTTTGTTCCCACTGGATTATCTGTGAACTGAGTTAAAGGCTGTCTTAGATATGGAAGGGAAGGAAAGATTTTCCACAAAGTTAGTTTTTGAAGATATTATTATTCAATAGAATTCCTTCTGAGAAGACACTTGACAAGATCAGATATTAGGTCAAACCCTCATGGAAGGGTGTAGGAATTGTCTGGGGAAACCAGGCAACAAAATTTGAATTAGGAGGTAGTGTGCTTCCTTCCTCAGCTTACTCAGCTTTATTATCTGAAGAAAGGAATGAGTAGGAAGAGGTCAAGTTCTAGGGCCAGTTTACGGGTTTGTTTTGTTCTCTCTCCAAATCCTGTAATATAGGAGTGCTGAGTAATAGCCTCTTCCTTTGGAAAGTCCGCACATTATCTCACTCTATCATGAGAGGAGACCTCACTTCTGTGGAGATAAGCTTGCTCTTGGGTCCTTCAGACACATAGTATGCAGACATCAAAAGTCCAATGCTATAAAGGGAACCCAAGATACTCAGTTTTATCAATGATGTAAGGGCCATTTCATGACAATGAATCTGCAAACTGGGTATCATCAATTCCAATAGTGGAAATAGCAGCCCTGGACAGTGGATGATGTAAGATGTTAATTGATCTCCATTATCACTTCCCTTTCCTTCCATTCTGAATATTTGCCACAATGAAGATCTTTGCCTCAAAAAGTTTAAGGAATTTGAGTCATGATACCACAGAAACAAGCAAAAATACAATACATAGAAAGATTGTTTTGTGTAATGTCCCTCATAGGCATATAAAGTTAATTTAAATAAACTGAGTAAGAGAAAGGTTAAGTGAAACTGCTTTAAATAAGTAGTTTTTTCTGATTCTCCCATATTCCATTAAGCAAAATTATCGCTGATAAAAATACGTTTACTCAAAGCAGCAGCAATGCAGGTTTCACAGAAGCACAATGTTTCAGTTTCCTATAATATCAGCTGAGCCTTCTGTGGGATCTAGGAGAAGGACATGGCATAGGGAGGCTGGGAGAAGTAATAGGAGTGAGGATCTGATGAAAACAATCATCTAAAATCACCTAAAAGTGCATGAGATGAGGTTTCTACTTAAATATCTGTATCTATCTTTTCTCTTTCTCTAATCCCAGTACTACAAGCCTCAGCCACTGTCAAGGGCAGAGACTGGACACCTGAGGAGGGAGAAGACTGGAGAGCAGCAAGATTGGTAAGAAAAGCTCTAAGATACATAAGAGAGGACTCAGGTGGTCTCACAGAAGATGTACAAAGTCACCACTGAAGACAATGGTATGTGTGTGTGTTTGTGTGTATGTGTGTGCATATGTGTGTGTGTGTGTGTGTGTGTGTGTGTGTGTGTAAAAAGTGAGGCTTAAAGACATGCAACATATCCTGAACTATGATTTAACAATGAGCAGTGTCTACACTTTGATATGAGGTTCTGATAGTCTAGAGCAGAATTATGTCCACTGATGAAGGTTTATAATTTCAAGTCAAGTAAGAAGGCAATGCCTTCTAGCACCACATCTGAGAACTCAGAATAATAATGGGATTATAATATTTCAAACCATAGGTATGTTATTTTGGGGAATAACAGAGATGGGGGGGACTGAGATCCAAGGCTAGTCTAGGCAAAGTTTTAGCAAGCAGACCTTATCTCAACAAATTATTCTGGCTAGGTGGTTCATTCCTGAAATCCCAGCTCTATGGGAGGTGTATGTGAGGGAAGAGCAAAGCCCAAAAATTACTTAAAATACTTAAAGCAAGATGGGGGCAGGAGGTGTGGTAGAATGCATGCCTAGCATGTATGAGGCTTTGAGTCCAATCAAACCATAGTACTATTAAAACAACCCAACAGATGTAAGATGTGTTCATTAGCTGATTCAGCTTTTTTCCTCTCTACTAGAAATATTTAGAATTCGGGGAAGCATAGGAGAAGTGTACAGCACAAGTACCATGCAGCTGTACATTATCTATACAGCACTCTTAGCCAACATGCCGAGCACTTGCTGGGTTTCAGTTGTTGGCCTCTGATAAGCAGTCATTAATGTCAGACTCATAGAGCAGATGAGTTAATTGAGTCAACTGACTTAAATGACTGACATTGAAGCCTATGCAGGGCTGTGATCTTCAGTTCTAGTGCTTGGAAAACTAACCCCAACCCCGATGCAAACACATTGGCTCTGCAAACCTGATTGCATCTGCCATCTTGGTGCCTTTTCTCTTTCTATCATCTGTGAGATGGTCTATGAAGTAAATTAAGTCCAGGCCACAATAGAAGATGCTGCCGGGTGCACTGAGATAGACCTGCTGTCATTGGCAGTGGCTGTTTTCAGGGCACTCAGGACTTCTTTTATCACCGGGAAGTCACCATAAGTTCCAATGATAAGGACCACTTTGGGTACAGACTACTATAAGCATTTTAAAGACCCCTCTGTATGGTATTTTCACAATAATAATCATAATAATAAAAAGAAAGCCTTTGTTTCTCTGAAGGTTACAAGAAATGGGTATTTCTGCAGTTTGAACAGCAGGTGGCACTTTTAACTACTTTACAAGTGAGTCCAGTCTGTTGTTTTTGTTATTGTTGTTGCTGATTTAGCTTAGGATAGAAACCTATGTGATATGGTGAGAGGGCAAAAAATCATTTAAAATGATCTTGGAAACATTAAAAAACCTCACCAGTGAAGAGATTGCAGTCTAAAAATGTACCAAAAATCAAGCCCTGAACTGCTTGTTCTGTATGAGTGTAGCTAGCACACAGACCTTCTGTAGGTAGCTTTCCTTGTCTGGAACAACCTACTCAAGCTGTGTACAAAGGAAAAGAAACAACACTAGAACTTAAAATTTGGAAATGCCCAGTGCAAGTTGAGATGTATGCATTTCCAGAGCCTTCCTAGCACTAGGGGCTTTTGAACAACAATCTCTTCAACAACAATCTCCTTGGCCTTTGCAAGCTGCCTTTTCAGGTATTAGTCAATATGCATACATAGAAAGCCCCCTTGCTGTGTGCTCTGCCACAACACTAAGACCATCAGTGTTGTAGGATGATAGGGAAACTTTTCCCAGGACAGAATGCAGCCATTGTTATGTTTAGCAAATAATTAACCTGTCAAACTGGGCGCCAGTGGCCCTTGACTATAAACCTAGCTACTCAGGAGGCAGAGATCTGAGTATGCCAGTAAAAAACCAGCTTGGGAAGGATAGGCCTTGAGACACTTATCTCCAAGAAACCACCAGAAAACTGGAAGTGGCACTGTGGCTCAAGTGATAGAGAGCTATACTTGAGCTTAAGAACAGAGAGACAGCCCCTAGGCCTAGAGTTCAAGTCCCATGACCAACAAAATAAAGAAAAAGAAAGAAGGAAGGAAAAAAGAAAGAAAGAAAGAAAGAAAGAAAGAAAGAAAGAAAGAAAGAAAGAAAGAAAGAAAGAAAGAAAGAAAGAAAGAAAGAAAGAAAGAAAGAAAAAGAAAGAAAGAAAGAAACCTGTCATGATGAGAGATATGGCAAAGCTCAAGCCTTTGCAGATAAAGACATCCTGACCTGGGAGATGGCTCAAAAACAGAGGCACTGTTACCTTCTCCTGGTAAGAACCAAAGCTCCCACTGGAGCCCATACCATTAGAATAGAGCAGATGCCCAGCACATGCCTACAGCCCCAAGTCAGTGTGACCAGAGTGATTAGCAGCCAAGCTTCCAAGTCCCCTTTGATTCCTGCCTCCTGGGCACATTGTGGGCCAGCTCAGAAGGAGGTTTCAGAAGAGCATAAAGAGCCATGAAGCAAAGCAGTCGTGTAGAAACGCAAAGCACATGACTCTCACCTCTGGGATTCCAGAGTTATTCTCAGATTATTTTGTGGATAAGAAGATGTGAGTGAATCATCTTGCTTCCTGAAAAATATCTCTGTATAGGTAGGCACTCTTTGCCTCACACTGAAATGCAACCACTTGTCCAAAGGCTGGTCTCATCTGTGGCCAATAAATTTCCTTTTCCCAGCCATCACCCCTTTAACAGACATCTGTATGTTGGCTGATAGCACATCCATGAATGGAGATGTACCTGTGAAGGGTTTGAAACCATAGTGGTCCATGATGTCCTATCACCATTTCTCTCCCACTGTCATCTCAGAATTAGACCAGAAGCTGGTTGCAATCACAGCACATATCAACACAAGACTGTCAATACCAGAACCTTGTCAAAGTCTACTTTAAAGATACCTTTCAGTTTCAATCTATGTCTGACAGAGTATCTACCCCCTACTTTTTTGGTCTAGGATATGTGTAGCTATAAACTAGGAGACTTTTAGAGAATAAGATTAGAGAGAATGGGTCTCCTGGACAGGATCTGCTATAGGTATGACAAGTTGGAAGGAAAAAGGAAACAGCATAAGGAAATATCATTAACATGGCCAAAGTGGTCAAAAGACACCTCTCCAATGCAAGAATGTCTGTTCTTGTCAGGCCATGGCCTGGTATGGTGGTGCCACTATACACTCTGGTCCCATTAGAGTAACATAAATGTCATGGCTTCTTCCTTCCACGGCCTAGGCTGACTACCAGAGGTTAATTCCCTGTTTCTACCTCTGCTTTCTAAAAGGGTACACACATCAAGGGGCTTTCTTCTTCCCCCCTACAAATATTCTACCAATGTTCCCTCATTTCACAACTCCTCATTGCCAATCTGGGTGCTGCTTTTCTATGAGTCCTAATGTATCCTCTCCTGAGCCTAACATTTGTTGCCTTTCCTCCTTTTGGTGCTGGGGACTGAACTGAGAGTCATGTGTTTGCCAGGGATGTACTCTACCACTGAGCTGCATCTTCACCTCTGAACTTTGTTTATCATACTTGTCAAGAACTCTATTAAGTATTTGATACAATTACTAAGGTACATGAGAATAAGGGAGATGCTACACTTAGCAATTGGACAAAAAATCACCTATCTATAGGAATCACCTCCACATTAGCTTGTGTGGCAATGAATGCAGAGCTCTGGCTAGGAGAAAACAAAAGTCATGCCTGAAAAATACATGGGGGTCTACTGGTAAAATTATCAACAGGAGTTTTCTAAGGAGTGAGGCATGAGTCATTAATTATGAACCAAGAACTACTTCTTCAAAAGTGTAAAGAAATAAGCCAAAGCCACCAGAAAAGACTCATGAAAAGACTCATAAATGAGTACTTAAGAAAAAACAAAAATGTTCTTAGTCAAACACTGGTAGATAGGATGGGTGGTGCCTCCATCACAGCTTGGCCTCAATCCTTAACCCACTGAGGAATGAGAGTGCCTTGGCCAGGCCTGCCTTCAGTTCTGACCCAGCAACCTTAGAAGATTTGGGGTCATCCAACCTGGTCAGTTCTAGGACTAGAGTCCTAGGGGAGTCAACACTTACTCCCTAGGACTCCCACAATGGAAGCTATTTGCACTTTGATCTCCCTGGGGCAAGGACACAAAACCTGCTTCTAGTCATAGATCACTCTCTGGGACAGTTTTACTTTCTAATGAGTGAGACCAGCTTGGCTTAAAGACCTCTATCCCATCCCTCCCTACCCGACCCCAACCTCAGGCCTGGTAGAGGAAAACTTACGGAACTTACCATCTCCCAACTTTACTAGCAACAAGGGACTTGCACCTCACCCAGAAGTACCTTTTCCTTAGAGCTTTCTATAATTTGCCATATTCCCATAGCCCTGTTTCTGAAGAAAAAGGTGCTCTTACAGGTTATTGGTGGCCATGGAGGAATGCTTGGCACAGACAACCTGCCTGGAGCCTCACTGAAAGAAGAATGAAAGATTCTGGCAAAAAGAACCAGTGACTGATTTGGCCTCCAGTGAAAACAGAAGTGTTTACCTTTTTCCTGGCTATTGTAGGTTCTAAGCAATTGAGATTTCTGTTTCACTCACGTAAAGTAAACATACCCAACAGGCTAGATCCAGCCATCCCTTATATCCTTACAACACCCTGTGGGCCTCAGACAGCTTTGACTGCTGGAAAAGTGAACGTGAGAATGGGTCATTGGGACAGGCCATGTCTCCCCTCCTCTCCTTGACTTGGAAGTACTGTGTCAAGCAGTTCTTGATACACTATGGGACTGGTCAGCTTCTCAGCCTCTCACTCCCTCAAACAGCTAGAGTCACTTCTGTACTTAAAGCTCCAGACACCTTGAGAAACTACCCTGGAAACCAGGAACTTGCACTCATCCTGTGAGTGCTGCTTCATTGCCAATTGAACTCTAAACACAGGGATCAGTGTTCCTGATACTGTTTCTGGGGAATGTGACTGAAATCCCTCTGATGGGACATGAGACAAGAACCTGTGGTTGTCTGAAGGAGAAGTAGCATCTGGATCTAGTTTTCTTTCTCTTCAAACTGCTTTTTTGCTACTTGCATGCTTTTGAGAGATTGAAAACTATAAAACTGGGCCAGGGGGAAAAACAACAACATTGGCACTTGTCATCCTCCTCTTCAAAATAGCAGAAAAACCATGAATTTAATACTCCTCTTGAGTACCAGTCCTATATTGTTAAGATTAAATCCTTCTGGCCAAATTTATATTTCAAATACACTGAAAGAATAAAAAGGATTCTAAAGAAGAATAAGGGCTCAGGGTATAAAATGTATACTTCTTTATTTATACAAATAGGGTTTTAAAACAATCATATTTAAAAGAAATCTGCATTTTTACATTCACCGTCAGTGAGTTCCTGACAGAGAAGGCTGAGCATGATGATACATAGCAAGGTCCCACTGCAGGACAACAGTAGCTCAGGAAAGCACCATTTATTTGAGAAGCCGTAGGCGGGCTCTGGCATTCCTGTTGCACTGCTAGCAATGGGAAGTCTTAAACCTCTTCTTCCACAAGACTTCTTCAAATTCCCCCTGTTTATCAGCAGTGGCATCTTTGCATTGCTGGTACTTGGACACCGGGTTGTTGATGTTGCTCTCAGCCTCAGTGAACTCCGTCTCATACATACCCTTGCCTGTATACCAGTGCAAGAATGCCTTGTGCTGCAACATGGCACTGAACTGCTCTGAGGTGTGCTTGAAGGGTTCCTGGATGGCCGTGTTGTTACCAATGAATGTGGCCAACATCGTGAGGCCATGTGGGGGGATGTCACACACAAGTGTCTTCACGTTGTTGGGGATCCATTCTGCAAAGTAGCTGCTTATTTGTTCTGCAAGTTGAGCATCTGCTCATCCACCTCCTTCATGGACATGCGGCCTCAGAAGATGGCAGCCGCTATCAGGTAGCAGCCATGGTGGGGATCACAGGTTACCATCGTGTTCTTGGTGTCAAACATCTGCTGGGTGAGCTTGGGCCCTGAAAGAGCATTGTACTGCTGGCTGGCATGGCTGGACAGGGTGCAAGGCCAGGCATGCAGAAGTTCAGGCAGGGGAAGGACACCATGTTCACAGCCAGCTTGCTCAGGTCTGCATTCAGCTGGGCAGGGAAGCACAGGCAGATGGTGACCTTGCTCATGGTAGCCAACACCAGGTGGTTCAGGTCTCCATAGGTGGGCATGGGCAGCTTCAGGGTGCAAAAGCAGATGTCATACAGGGCCTCGTTGTCAATGTAGAATGTTTCATCTGCATTTTCCACCAACTGGTGGACAGACAAGATGGTGTTGTAGGGTTAGGTGAGGATGATAAGGGTTAGGTGGATAAAGGCTCAGCCCAGCACTGGGAACTAGTGTCTGGATGTTAGGGAGGAGGGGTGCCTGTTAGCCATCTCCTATGGACTATGATGACATATCAAATATGAAGTTGTCTGGTCTGAAACTCTGGCCAAATGGTTCCGATCTCACTGAGTCTAAGGTGCCAGTGTCCAACATCTTGGGCAAGGGTATGACACTGAAGGTGTTCATGATGCTGTCTGGGAACTCCTCTGGGATCTTATTGAGAATCAGGGTGCCCATGCCTGACCTGGTGCCACCTCCCAGGGAGTAGTGCAGCTAGAAACCCTGGAGACAGCCACACCTTTCTGCTCACCACTTCCAACACTGACTCCACCAGTGCGGCTCCCTCTGTGTAGTGGCCCTTGGCCCAGTTATTGCCTGCCCTGTTCTGGCCTATCAGACACAAAGACATGATGAGACACATACTCCAGGAATAATGACTGTGCTATATGCATTGTGAAGACTATAGGCTCCTCTGAGCAACTTTGGCTATTATTTTAGATACACTTTGGTGAAATAAAGGAAATGTTTTCTTTTTTTGGGTCCAGTCATGGGCCTGAACTCTGGGCCTGGGCGTTGTCCCTCAGCTCTTCAGCTCAAGGCTAGTGCTCTACCACTTAAGCCACAGCACCACTTCTGGCTTTTTTTTCCTGCTTATATGGTGCTGAGGAATCGAACCCAGGGCCTCATGCATGCAAGGCAAGCACTGTACTGCTGAGCCACCTTCCTAGCCCTCAGGAAATGTTTTCAATGTGTCTGGGACCCTACAAATCACCCAGGTTCTAAAGAAAGTAAAGACAATGTGGAGGAAGATACATTTTAACCCAAACCACGTGCGTACTTCTAAAAATGAGCAGAGCCTGGGGATGGGAAGGGGTCTCAGTGGTAGAGTGCTTGCCTCACATGCACAATGCCGTGGGATCGATTCCTCAACACCACATAAACAGAAAAAGCCAGAAGAGATGCTGTGGTTCAAGCGGTAGAGTGCTTGCCTTGAGCTGAAGAGCTGAGGTACAGTGCTCAGGCCCAGAGTTCAAGCCCCACGACCGACCAAAAAAAAATGAACAGAGCCTGCCTCAATACTGGAAAAGTACTTACTTTCACAGGAGGAACAGGAGAACAGAATGGTAAGAGGGAAGCTAAGCTGCAGGCACTTGTCTGCACCTTGCTCATACATAGCTGTGCTTTGATTTCTGGTGTCCTGAAGTGGTTCCCTGTTATTGCCAGGTATTTGAAATGGCCAGCAGCGCTGAAACCTTGTTGGAGGCATTCCCTGCTCGCTGTTCATTCCCTTCAGAGGCTGTTTGCAGACTGGCATTTATCTGTGCTGATTGAGTGGCCAGGGACATGACTCCCATGGACTGAAATAGGTAGGTTAGGTGAGGATGATATCTAGATGGATAAAGGCTCAGCTCAGCTCTGGGAACTGGAGTGCCTGGATGTTAGGAAGGAGGGGTGCCTATTAGCCATCTTCCATGGACCATGCTGACCTACTAAATATGAAGTGTCTGGTCTGAAACTCTATGGTTCCAATCTTACTGAGTCTAAGGTGCCAGGCTCTACGTCCACCATGATGGCCCGAGGAACATATTTGTTGCCTGTGGGAACAAGAGTTGACTTAGGCCTATACTTGACAAGGAACTTAAGGGCAGAGCTTATGATTCTAAGTGGCTCTCAGCATTCATTACAGAAATTACAGCATTTCAGACATGGAAACAGAAAAGATATCTTGAGAATGAATCACCATGCAAGAGGCTTCAGCAACTTTAAGGACGTTTGCAGTTGTCTATTTCCATGCATTTCATTCCTTTGCTTTGGGCATGGTGGCTGAATTCTCAGCTACTCAGGAGGCAAAGATGAGCATCAGGCTTTGAGTCTAATGGGGCAAAAGAAAGATGACAACACCTTTTCTTGTTGTTGTTGTTCATGGTGGGGCTTGAACTCTGAGCCTGGGCTGAGTCCCTCAGCTCTTCAGCTCAAGGCTAGCACTCTATCACTTGAGCCACAGTCCCACTTTCAGTTTTCTGAGTTGTTTATTGTAGATAAGGGTCTCAGGGGCTTTCCTGCCCAGGCTGAATTTGAACCATGATTCTCATTTCTCAGCCTCCTGAGTAGCTAGGATTACTGGTGTGAGTCATCATTGCCTATCAGCAAGAACCTTTCTCTTTTTTTTGTTAATTTTATTTTTATTGTAAAGGTGCTGTATAGAGGAGTTACAGTTACATGAGTAAGGAAATGAGAACATTTATTGTTGAACATTGTTACCCACTCCTTTGTTGTTCTCCCTTTCCTTCCCCAATTAAAAGTAGCTAGGTGCAGAGCACCATTGGCTCATGCCTATAATCTTAGCAACTGTGGATTTGGAGATCAAAGGATCGCTGTTCAAAGCCAGCCTCGGCAGGAAAGTCTGTGAGACTCTTATCTCCAATAAACTAATAGAAAACCAGAAATGGCACTGTGGCTTAAGTGGTATGGCTGCTTGTCTTGAACAGAAGAGTTGGGGCACAGTGCATAGGCCCAGAGTTTAAGCGCCACTGCTGACAAAAAAACAAACAAAACAAAAGAGCCAGGTGTGGCTCTTCAGCAAGTAAATGTAGAGGAATTCAAGTATAATGCTTTCCTGGGGAAAATACATAAAATACATATTTCTTGTGTTATAATGTTTCAATAATTGTTATCAAATAGCACATTTCCCTGTATTCAAATACTCAGAGCAACCTTGGGCAATTACTTGCAATTTGCCATTTAACCTGATTTTTCAAAAGGGATATCAGTTAAAATGATATAAACATGAGTTTGAGATTGCCCCCTTCCTAAACAATCACATGAAGAAAACTGGCCATCCTTCCTGATATGCAGGATCTAATAAAGACACAACATAAAATACTGCTCATAGGAGTGACACAATCCCACACAACTCTCAACCAAGGAACCACAAGATTAAAGTCTTATATCTTACTTAAGCAATATCAACACAAAATACCAAGGTGAGGACATCCCCAAATGTAGATCCATAAAACTCAAATACATTAAATAGCTCTGTCCTTTTGTTTGCACTTTTTCATTGGTTTATTACACAGGAAAACCAATTATCTACGATTCTGTTTGTATACAATAATGTAGAATGGAAACTCTTTATATAAAATTAAATGAATTTCACATTGACATTTACAAAAACTGAAAATCTACTCTGTAGACTTCAGTAAGGTTGTTTGTATTAGGAAAGACAATATGAATCATTTAAAAGCAGTGTTTACACATTATTATTGGGTTTTTCTACATCACAACAATGTTTTTTACTTTAAAAACCTTAAAAAGAATTTATTGTTGGCTAAGTATTCATATTCAAAATGCTGAAGTCCAGAAGTGTTATAGATTTCAGGGTGAGACACTTTATTTATGCTTTGTGATTTGGACTATTCACATATATATTAGTGACTGAACATCCCTCTTTAAAATTTTCAATTTCAAAAATTTTCTTTTTAGAAATTTAATCTGTATTTTAAAGAGGGCAATGCAACTGGGCTCTGGTTGCTGAAGGGTGAAATTCTAGCTACTCAAAAGTCTGAGATCTTAGGATCGCAGATTGAAGCCAGCTGGGGCAGGAAATTCTGGGAGACTCTTATCTCCAAGAAACTACCTGAAATAGTTGGTGCCATGCCACCTCCTATGCCACCTCTGCATGAGATCGTGTTAGACAAAGAGCTTTAAGGAAGCATGCCTGCAGGAAGAGGGTGTTGGTTCAAGGCATCCCATACACTTGGCTGCACCTTTATAGCCTCTACCTTTATTCTTACTATATTCTTCTTGACTGTACATTCGTTGCTTTTATTCTCGTTTTGGCTATTTTTCTATTGATCCGTGAACAGAGCATGTTGTTTCTTTCCAGTCCAATGGAGATGACTTCTCTAAATAATAAAGACTAGGACCAAAGATTAAATGTGGGTGATGCCCCAATCAATCATCTGATGTGACGCTGCCTCCAAAAACTCCTACAACTTCACAAGCGGTTTTGCAGCTCACGCATAGTAAACATAAAAACTTAAAATTTCCAAATATGTTACAACAAGCAGAATTAATGAATTAAACAAAGCTAGAAGGAGTTATCCCAGAAGCCCAGAGAGTTCTAAAAAAAGGAACCCCTGATAATAAAAGGAAAAGAAAAATTGAAGAGATGAAGGACAATGCCTATGCCCAGAGTTGAAACCCCATGACAAGAAAAAAAAATCCAGGTGTGGCTAGTCAGCAAGTACAGGTAGGGGGAATTCAGTAAAAGGCTTTCCTGAGGAATTCACAAGTGTATACTCAAAAATTAAAACAAAATATATGGTGGAGTGGCTCAGGTGGATACAGCACTTGACTTACAAGATGGAGGCCCCAAATTCGAACTACAATACCACCCTAAGAAAGGCAGGAACTCCTTCCTTGTCATTAGTATTCCTAGGGACCTATTCTGCCACGGTATTGGAAGCCAGTTGGGAGACACTCACTAGCTGCCTCATTGTAATACACCTCGATTCTCTGCAGCTGTAAGCTGCTGTCTACATAGTAGTTTCCAGTGCAGTCAATGTTGTGCTCATTGCTTAGCATTTCCCAAAACTGAGATGGAAATAGAAGTGTATTATGGCCTAGAATGTTAACTGTCCAAACAATGGATTTTAAAATAACTATAAGAAACCCAAGTCCTGTTGACACAACTATTTTTGTAAAAAAATTAGATTTTTTAAATTAAAAAAGCACAAAAATTGATAGTATTTTAGTTTTGTTAATCTCTTTGCTATCTTGCTGAATAGAAGACATCTGGGTTCTCCTATGAGTATTCTATCTTATGGGATACCATATTCTGTTTGGATTCTATGACCAGAACCTGGTCTTATATGGACATTAAGTTGCCAAAGCAGTAACTTGAAGACTCAGCTAGAAGGGTCTCCAGAACCCCAAGGGTCCTCAGAGCATACACTGATTTAGACAACCACTGATTTAGAAAACACCCAACTTAAGGGAACTGAGTTAGGGCATGAAAACTCAGAGAAATTTGCATTAAGGTGGACGAACTGTTCTCAATTATCTGATACTCATCAGTTGACAAAAAGGGAATCCTCTGTATCTGTCAGCTCAAAGACACTGCACTCCTTTCATTCAAATCAGACCAAAAATGCATTAGTCTATTCCCAGGAAACTAAGTACAATGACTTGAGTCTCAGGTAAGACAAAGACATGCAAGCCTTGCTTAAAAAACCACACCCACCTGGGCCACACAAATTAGGGAAATTGGGGAAACTATCTGGGGGACTTGATTTCCAGGAGGTTAGGGACTACTATGGAGCCCCACCTACCTCAGCCTAGACATGACCACCACCACCTGCACCCTCCAACCCCATCCTCTTCCTCCTCATCCCCCTAAATTTGAGACTAGGATCCTAGGCCAGTGTCATGCTCCCCTTTGCGCCAATCTGGTTGCCACAGTGGCTTGCCGGTATGTACATGATCTCCCTCACGGTGTAGGACTGCAGAGCAGTTGGATGCGTGTCCTCAGCAGTGGTGTACACAGAGGCAAACAGGTAGGGCTGGGGAGCAGGAATCTGACACAGCCAACTCAGATCCCCATTTAAACCTCTGGTTGTTACAGGGGCAGAGGAGATGGGGTGGACTTGATAGGCAGAGCCAGTAGGTGCTCCAGCTCATTCTCCCTACTGCTGGGTAATCAGAGATAGCTACCTGTTATCACTTAGCCCTGGCATCCAGCTGTCAGCCTCAAGTCAATTAGCACAGCTGCCACTCTATTTGGAACCTCTTGTCACACTGCCATCCACGTCCCACCCTGACTCACAAGAGAGGCTGAACCCTGGGATCCAGGAAGCAAGAGGAGGGGCTTCCTTTACACAAGGTACTTGTGCCAGAAGCCAAGAACAAGCCTACCTTCTATTTTTGATAGGAGGGCCTAGAACTGAAGGGGCACGTTCAGCTGTGATCCCAAGAACAAGCACAAACTGTTGGATTCCATGACTGATTTCCATTCTGGGAAGAGTCAGGGGCTTAGGGCCTTGCCTTCATACTCAGGTTTTCTTTTCTTTTCTCTTAAAAGCAGCTTGCTTTATTACTTAAGCCATAGGTCTACTACAGTCTACTTTTTGTTTCATTTGGCTTTTGCTCCAAGCATGAGAACTCAGCTCCTGCTCTGTGTGTGTGTGTGTGTGTGTGTGTGTGTGTGTGTGTGTGTGTGTGTGTGTGTGTGTGTGTGTGTGTGTGTGTGTGTGTGTGTGTGTGTGTGTGTGTGTGTGTGTGTGTGTGTGTGTGTGTGTGTGTGTGTGTGTGTGTGTGTGTGTGTGTGTGTGTGTGTGTGTGGCCGGAGTTAGGCACGTTGGTGTTAGGGCTTGAAATTAAGGCCTGGTGACTCTTTTTGAGATTTTTACTATTATTGAGATTAGGTGATTACCTAAATTTCTCTTATTTCAGAATATTGTGGAATAGTGATATTTAGTTGAAGTCACAAACATATTTTAACCTTCACAATGCAAATTGTCATTATTATGGTTGTTAAAGTTTGTGAATTCTATAAGCTTTGACAATACAATTCTATAAGCTTTGACAATACAATTATTTCTTCCAGGTGATATATACATTTCTTTCCTTTTGCTTATTGTAAGACGTTCTGTCTTTCACTCTCATTCCTCTCCTCTCTTTCTGAGGTTTTATTGATTTACTTAGTTAACTGAAGGGTAGGTGGCTCTACTACTTGAGCCACAGCTAAACTTCTGCCTTCTTTAAGTGATTAATATGAGGCAAGAATTCCATGGGTAGTCCAGGGCAGTACAGAAAGGCTTGAAATCTGATGATCAGAGTTCAAAGTCAGCCTGGGCAGAAAAGTCAATGGGACTCTTATCTCCAGTCAACCTAATAGGTGGAAGATAGTAGAGCTGTAGCCTTGAGCAAAACACTTCAATTTTAAGTCCCTCAACTGAACACACTGAAGCAAGTTTCATGGACTTTCCTGTCCAGTATGGCTTTGAACCATGACCTACAGATTTCCGTTTCCTTAGCATTCAGAATTATAAGTGTGAGTCAACATTTACAAATCTTTAATTACCTCTTCTTTCACCTTTTCAGTTATTTATTCTTTCTTTCTTTCCTTTTGACATTTGTTATTAGGCGCTAGCTCTTATGCTGTTTTTTTGTTTCCCTTGAAACTACCATGCCCTACAACTTTGACCACAGGTAAACTACAGGCTGTTTTTCTTTTTTGCAGCTCTTTTTCTAGGGCTTAAACTCAGGTCACAGTGACTGAGGTTCTATTTTTTTTAATTGAGTGGTGGTTCTTAGGTCTTGAAATTAAGTCAAGATGACTTTCCTTGAGGTTTATTTATTTTTACCTTAATAGTAGCTGGTTTCACTACTTGAGCCACAGCTCAACTTTTGCATTTTTTGTGGTTAATAGGAGATTAGAATATCAATAGAAAGTCAAGAGCATTACAGAAAGGACTGAAATCTGAGAATCATGGTTCAATGCCAGTCTTGGGCAAGAAAGTCAATGAGACAATTATCTCTAACAACCACCAAGAGGTTAGAAGAAGTAGACCTGTAGCCATGAGCAAAACATAGCAAGTTCAAGCCCCCATACTGAACACAGTAAAATATGTCTCCTGTACTTTCCTGCCTGGGCTGGCTTTGAACCACAGTCCTCAGTTTTCAGTAATCTGAGCAGGTAGACTTACAGTTTTGATTTAGAAAGCCTTAATAGCTCCTTTTCCACCTTTTCATTTATTTGATTGTCCCTTCCCCCTTTTTCAAAGTTTATGTCCTTTATTATTAGGGCCTACTCATTTATGCTCAGTATTTAATTAATTAATTTATTGATATTGTCAGTTGGGGGCTTGAACTCAATGCCTAGGAACTGTCTGTCAGGGACACAGCAGGTACACTACTATTTTCAGACACAGTGCCACTTCTACTTAGTTGGAAAAAAAACAGTCACCAGGGGACTTTTTAGCCGAGGCTGGCTTCCAAATGTGATTCTCAGATCTAAGCTTCCTGAGTAGCAAGGATTACAGGCATGAGCCAGAGGCACCTGGCTTGTTTTTTTAGATCAAAACTAGCAGGCTCTACATTTAGGCCACACTACTTCACTGTCCATGAGATTTTTGGCCTTTTGTTTTTTGCTCAAAGCTAGCAGGAACAAAAACTCAACTCCTGAGGGTTCTTTTGGGGGGGAGGGGAGGCTTGAATTCAAGGCCTAGTGACTATGAGGGTTGTTTTGTTTTATTTTGGGTATTTTGTTTTTCATTTCAAAGCTAGCAGGCTCTACTACTTGAGCCTCAGCTCAACTTCCGCCTCTATTTTTCTTTTAGTGGTTAATAGTAGATAAGAGTCCCATGGGAACCAAGGCACTACACAGTATCCTAAAATCTAAGGATTACAGTTTAAAGCCAGCCTGGGCTAGAAAGTCCATCAGACTCATCTCCAATTAACCAGATGAGACAGGAAGTAGTATTTTTAAACTTGAGTAAAAACCCTCAAGTTCAAGCCCATGTCTAGCACACTCAAAAAGAAGTTAGTTGGACTTTCCTGCCCAGGCTGGATTCGAACTGTAATCTTTACATTTCAGCTTGGATTAAAGATATGAGTCTATATTATAAAAAACTAATTGGCTCTTTTCTTCTTCACATACATTTATTTATTTGTTGGTTCTCTCTCTTGTTTTTAGGGCCTCACCAATCTTGCTGAAGGATAGAATGCTCTAAAAGTTTAGTAACAGTTGCAATTTGGTTCATTTTTTGGTTTTGGTGGTTAGTAGGAGGGAAGTATAGACACTCCCACAAGGTCCTGAATTATACTGATTGCGGTTCATTGTCAGAGGACAAGGAAAGTTCATGAAATTCTTATCTCAAATTAACCTCCAAAAGATTGGAAATGGTCAAGCAAAAACTTGTAGATCATATCCCAGAAAGGAACACACACACACTCATACACACACACACACACACACACACACACACACACACACAATGGGCTTTTTACACACACATACACACACACACACACACACACACAGTGGGCTTTCCTGTCCTGGCTGGCTTGGAATAGTAATGCTCGATTTCAGTGTTTTGAGTAGCTAGAATTTCAAGTGTGAGCCACCAGTTTCTTGTTAATTTTTATCATTTCTAAGACTCTTTGTGCTCTCTTGTACTTTTTTAAAAATTTATTTTGTGGTTGTCTTAGTGCTAGATCTGTTTTTCACTTACCTTTTTATAAAACTTTTTTTTCTTAGCTTTATCTTAGCTTTTTTTAGGCTCAAGGTTGCTGCTCTACCACTTCAGCCACAGTTCCACTTCTTTTTGCTGATTAGTTGGGAATAGGAGGCTCATTGACTTTCCTACCCAGGCTGGCTGTGAACCACAGTCCTCAGATTTGAGGATACTGTGTAGTGCCCTTGAATTCCTGTGGGACACTTCTGTCCTATTTACCACCAAAAGATAAAGAGAGTGGGGCAGAAGTTGATCTGTGGTTCAAATAAGAAAGCCTGCTAGCTTTGAATTTAAAAAAAATACTTGGAAGTCTAATTCTGGTACTAATTGTACACTATTCAAACAAAACAAAACAAAACAAAAAACAAAAACAACTTATGCGCAGTGACCAGGTAATTAGGATTCCTAACTGATAATCTGAACTCATTTCCCAAAGCCTTTTTAAGATATATATGGTCATTTGTGTCAGCTGAGGAGAGATTAAAGAACAAGGCTTTACAGGCCAGTTACTCAGGACTTGGAAATCAGGATCCATTGGCAAAGCTTTTCAGAAAATGACTAAAAACTCACTCTTCACAATTCCAAATTGTTCTTCCTTCTGTGCAAGGGAAAGAGGGATGAGAAGGAAGAAATATGGGAACTAAGAAACCTCAAACAAGGTAAGTTATGTTAACTTTATTAGATAAAGTAAAACATAGGTGTACGATGTGCATTCCAGAAAAGGACATGTCACCTCTGTGTGGATCCCAGTTAATTTAGTTAATCGATGGTAAGAAGTAAAACCCACTATTGTATTTATAGAAAGGAGGTACATGGCAGGCAAGTCAGTTCACTAACTTCAAGGATTTTGAACATAAAGGAGTGAAAGTGTTTGATTCTGTTTGGGCAACAGGAAGGAACAGAGCTGAGGAGGACTGAGATGTGCAGACATTCCCCAAGAAAGATCTCACTGACATCAGTTCTTCAGATGCATGCTGGTTGCCAGTGGCTTATGCCTGTAATACTACTCAGAAGGCTTAGATCTGAGGATTGTGGTTTGAAGCCATCTGGGATAAGAAAGTTTGTAAGTCTTTTATGTTTTACAACTCAAGAATATTCATATTTGTTGCTAATTGCAACCCAAGGCAGTGCAATAGGATACCAAGCTGAAGAAAATTAGAAAATACCAGACAGGTATAGAGAAAAAGAAAAAAAAAATCAATGAGGACCTTGGGTACCAAGGCTTACTGGCACCTGGGCCCCAGGTCACACAAGCAATTATATTTATTTGAATTCATGCTGGGAATGTTACCATGGATACATGCAAAAATGAAGCTTCTATATTGCAATCAGAGCCACCACAGTGAGTGAGAAACACTGGTTCCCTTTTTGTTTTGAGAAAGGAGAATGCAACCCAGAGAAAATCCAGACATTTGGTCTATTTTATCTAGCTTCCTAGGTTAAGTTGTCAATTCTTTTACCTCCCAGGCTTCAAGGCCTTTAAAGCACTATGGAAGGGGGCAATAGCTTAACCCTCTCCAGAGCTGTGCTTTTTTGTAAAATTGTGAAAATACCATACAGAGGAGTACAATTACATTGGCAAGATAGTGAGTACATTTCTTATCAAGCATTCTTACCTCCTCCTTTGTTTCCGCTTACCATCCCTTCCCCTCTCAACCCCCCTTCTCTCCCTCCACCCCCCACCGAAGTTGTAAAGTTCGTTTTTCAACATAACATCTTATACATTTCATTGTTGTAATGGGGTCACCTGTAACCCTATTTATATATTTATTTATTGATTGATTTTTTATTGTGAAAATACCATACAGAGGAGTTACAATTGCATGGGCAAGATAATGAGTACATTTCTTATTAAGCATTGTTGCCTCCTCCTTTGTTTTCCCTTCCTATCCCTTTCCATCTCCCATCCCTCCCCCCATCCCTCCCCACACCCCTCCCTCCCGCTCTTCCTACCCCCCCCAAAGTTGTAAAGTTCGCTTTTCGACATAATGTGTTGTACATCTCATTGTTGCAATGGGTCCACCAGTATCCCTATTTAAACAATTTGTTTTTCTTCCCTTCCTTTCCACAAATTATACCAACATCAAATACAGTGAAAGCAGGGCTAATACCATGGGGGAGGTACATATAAAGCAACAAAGAAATCATTTTATAAGTATGTTGGAAACAATCTCAAGAAAGAAAAAAACTTTGAATCCTTATCTTGGGGTTCATTTCACCTAACATCAACTTGTCTGACAGTTTCTGTTTGTCTCAGACATATACTAGTTATTTCAAATAACTTTGGGCCTGGCTTACTTCACAGAGCTGTGTTTTAACCTTTGCATGGTCAGCTCTCAGCTTTCTGAGTACTATTGAGGTGGTGTTCCAACCTCTCAAACCTTTTCCAGGTTCAACAGCTCAGCTCGAGTCTCCTACACCTATTAATATTAATAGTATAGATTACAAACAGTAAAAAGATAAAAATAACATTATACATTTAAACAGAAATAACTGACTGCATTCATTTATCCAGGACAAAAAATTTAGCACTGCTGTTTAAGTCACTAATAACACTTTTTTAAGATATACTTTCATGGATTTCATAAAACTTCCTATATACTCCTTAGAGTGTCTTTTTACCTCCCATTTTTATTTATTGCATTTGCATAGTAGTATATCATCCTTAAAATCATATCACCTCATAATTAAAGTTTATCTTGTAAGTAAATACTTATGAGACTCCAATAAAATATCAAAAAAGCTGAAAGTGGATCTGTGGCTTAAGAGCTATAGTACAAGCCTTGAGCAAAAGAGGCTCAGGGGCACTGTCCAGGCCCAAAGTTGAATCCCTAGTGTCCACACATATACCCCCCACCCCCACCCCAGACCCCACACACAATCAGATGATAATGTCTATGAAGTTCTTCCTTAGGATGATCTTGGTGATGTCAGCAACTGTATGAAGTTTCTATCTCTCTTCCATGCATTTGTGGTAGTAGACAGCAGAGTCACTGTAGTATAACATGTGTCTAAGATGGCATTAGCAAAGGCTATCATGTAACATATGCAACATAATGTCCAGCTCTCTTGATGGTAGATCTGCACATCTTGAGACTTGATGTGACCCATGTACTCCTAAACTCGCTTTCCCATCCTCTGTGCCACCTGCTGCAATGATTCACTATCCACACCAAATAGGCTTTCATAACCTTTCCCTAATTATCTGAATACTGGATGCCAGAGATGTCATGGAGACACTCTGTGGCTATTCCCCTCCCCTGACAGTCCATTTTACCTCCTATGCTCTCCTCACAGATGTGGGCAATGGTCTCTGAGAGACTTCGTGCCTCATCTTGGAGAGATTTAGTTTCATTGTATCCATAAGCTTTGGGAAATCATGCAGTGAAGGGTCCAGGTTAGGAACATAGCTCCTCCTTCTGCAGGTTTTCCTGTATGTTCTCTTGGCCATTGAACAGAAGGGGGGTCTCTGAAAGGGAATTTATATGGTGTTCTCTGTCTGTCTTGGTCCATATAACATAGAACCACTTTCCCATCCCTTTAATGATTTAGACATGCTCCATGTGATTTGTGCTGCACTGCTCTCAATGTAGTAACAATGTAGAGGACACAACTGGATGTTGTATGGATAGCTGTCCATACTTGGGCATGAGTCCCCTTCCAGCCAGGGCCCATAACTCCATGCTGGGAAAGTGAGAGGAAGATTAGCTGGCTTATATCTATGTAGTCTGAATGACCCCAGGAGGCATTGAGGCCTCCTTTTCATGTCCATGGCCCCTCAGCATATTGATAAAGAATGACACACCATGCCCAATCATCACCAAAATGCTCACCTGGTCCTGGGCATTATCACCACCATCTCACCCACTTCTAGAATATTCCCTTTTTCAAGGCATTGCCAATCCTCCTTGCATTCTCAGTTAAAATACTGCTGTCCATGAGTAAAGAGCAGAAGACAAGGAAGCAGCTACCCTAGGGAAAGTAAATACTGGACCTCTTCCATGGTGAGAAGATAATGCAACCTGCAACTATAAAATAGCGAAGGACTTAAGATGGTTGTGCACACAGTTTGTGTAGAAAAAATGCCAGACCTAGTATGCCCTGTTCAGAGTTTCAGTCCATAATCGTCTCTAACAAAGTCATCTCAGGTACAGATAAACCAAGTTCATAGTGTCTTTCCTTCTTTTATTCTGTGCCTTTCTGGGGCTTGCAATCAGGAAATGGGTACTATACCTGTAGTTTGTTTTTCCCCTCAAGTCTACTGTTTTACCACTGGAGCCACAACTCTACTTCTAGATTTTTTTTGTACATAATTTGAGATAAAATTCGTATAGGCTTTCCTACCCAAGTTGGCTTCAATCACTGATCCTCAGCCTCATGAATAGCTAGGAGTACAGGCTTGGCCACTGAGCCTGGCAGCAATACTCTTCCTTTTTTATTTCCTTTTCTTTATTTTTTTTTGTCAGTTATGGGCATGAATTCTGGGCTTGGGCACTGTCCCTCATCTCTTCAGATCAAGGCTAGTGTTCTACCACTTGAGCCACAGCATCCCTTCCAGCTTTCTTTCTGCTTATATGGTACTGAAGAATTGAATTCAGGGCCTCATGAATGCAAGGCAAGCACTCAACCATTGAGCCACCTTCCCAGCCTCATTTTCATTTTCTTAAAAAATATTATTAGGAATATGATGTTCAGAGGGGTAACAGTTAAGTCAGTTAAATTAAACAGTTGTCAGGTAATGAATACATTTTTGGGGGATTATTACACCCCTTCCCTTGCTCTCAGTTTATCCCTCCCACTGTGGCTTTTTTGTGGTTAACTGGAGATAAGGGTCTTCCAGACTTTGCTGCCCAGGGTGACTTTGAACCACAATCCTCAGACATCAGTCTGCTGATGAGCTAGGCTTGAGCTTTAAAGTCAGGATGACTATTCTGAAGGTTGTTCTATATTTTCTATGGGCTGTGGGCCTGAATGGACTTAGGCAGTGAATGCCAGGCAGGTCTGTCATCTGGAAGCATGTGTCCTACTTAAGCCTGACTGGCTCTCAGAACAGATAGGTGATGCTTTCAGAGCAAGAACCAGTGTGTACTAGCTCAACAGAAGTCCTCACTATATTTATCTCATTCAACAACTACTGGGTTGCTTATCTTATCAACACTTTTTCTTTCTTAAGAATATATGTATTGTAAGATTGCAGTAACTACAGATTTGTAATGGCCTAAGAATATATGTGTGTTATCATATTTAATATCCAAACTACATAACTGCTCCAAATCATGTTTTATTTATCTTAAAGTAGTTCTTGAATAATACTCTTTATTAGTAATGATATTATTAATATAAGTATTAAAGTTCTTCAAACATGTTTCTCTTATTAGATTAATCCTTACAGTGACATTGAAAACACCTTCTGGAGCAGCAATGGAAAAGATACTTGGTGAATACTAAGAATGAGGGATGAGAAGTGTGAAAAACTAAGAGACTTACAAGTGTGACTGGGAAACATCTTCCACAGAGCAGAACCCCAGACTTTTGAAGGTATGTCAGTGTGAGAATAGGTCTTCAACCAGTTCACATGACCACATGGGTGAGTCTCAATGTTGCCACATAGATTCCTATATGAAAGACTCATGTCTGATGGGCTTTCACAATGCCAGATTTATGAAAGTTTGCTGTCTTCTTTCCTTCAATATTACTTCATACTTTAGTATTGAGTGCATTTTTTCTTTAAAGCATGAAAAAAACACCATCTTTTGGACTGAGGTGTTTCCTGTCTCCCTAAGAATAGCTCTGGTATTTAAGAGGATTCCTGACAGGTTCCAGTGCCTCACTTCTTTAATACCAGCTACTCATGAGGCTGGGATTTGAATATCACAGTCGAAGCCTGCCTTGGTAGGAGAGTCCATCAGAATCTCATCTCCAATCAACTACCAAAAAAGCCAGAAGTGGAGCTGTAGAGAAGCCTGAGCCCCTGCCCAGCCTTCAGGCACACACACACACACACACACACACACACACACACACACACACACACACACACACACACGTGTCTTCCTGCCAGGCTTGTCCATGGGGTCCCATGAAATTGTTGGAGACCTCTCTTCAAAGGGACTCACCCTTGTATTCATGCCATTAATGTGGAAATTGACTCTCAGTCACCTATAGATCTATTGGTTCAGATTGTGTATTTTGCATCCCACTTCCTCTGCTTGTTTTCTGAGGTGAGTCTTATAGCTCAATACAGCTGTCCATACACTTCAAGATGCTGCTTATGATCTCAGGGCCTGCATTCACACTCCAAATGGAAAAATAAAATATAACCTGAGGGTCTTGTTTAAATAGGGATGCAGGTGGACCTATTGCAACAATGAGATGTACAAGTCATTATGTCAAAAAACGAACTTTGCAACATTGCTGGGGGGGGAAGATCTGGTAAGGGGTCAGGGAAGGTATGGGAAGAGATGGGAAGGAAAACATAGGAGGAGGCAACAATGTTTGATAAGAAATGTACTCATTATCTTGCCCATGTAATTGTAACCCTTTGTACAGTATTTTTACAAAACAAAAACAAAAACAAGAACAAAAAACAAAAAAACAAATCAGCAACTTGCAGATGGCTGCCGGTTTTACATTTGTTTTCTTTGCAAGGTGACCATACTGGGTCTGAATGACATGGCTGAAAAGTGTTTCTAACCTGGCATTGCTGAAGTCTGGCAGGCTACCAAGGAAGCCATAGGCCAACACGGCCACATAGGCCCTGTGTTCGAAGCCTGGTCCTGACCCCTACCAATGCAGGGAGATCCTAAGAGTCTGGTTCCTATACATAGGAATACCGATAGAAGGTTATGAATGTCAAGGTTGAATTAGTTGTTCCTTAATGATAATACTATAAAATTAAACAGAGTGATTTTAAGAGGCCAATGGATTTTAATGGATATATTTTGACACATTAAAAGAATACTATTAATTACATGGACACAATAGATTCAGGACAGTAGTTGATTTAATCAATATTTCATTAAGGATGGAAATGAAAATATTAATTACATGGAGGCATAATAAATACCCAAGAATTGCTAGGAATGTAGTTTATATAACTGAAGAATGTATAGACATCTCTGGCACTCTTTAAAGATCTATATTTATTTGTGTAGTACCATTTGCATGTCAATCTGTTCTTATTTTGTCAATCCCTGGGGCTTGATCTCAGGTGCTGGGAACTTCTTGTAAGCTCTATATGCCCCAGGCTGGTGTGCTGACACTCACCCATTCATGAATTGGGCCATGTAGGCTATGAGTGCAGATGCCAGCCCTCAGAAAAATTGAATGGTGGAGTAAGAAGCCTATGGTGACACATGTTTTCCTTTTCTGTGAAAGTCCTGGGTGTCAGGTGTGAAGTTTCATACATAGGCAAATCTATATCTTATGTAATAAATGTAGTAAATGTTTCATGTGTAATAACAGTCAATAAAAATAAATGGTAAATAAATAAAATAAAACAAAAAATAAAATGAATAACTACACTAAGTGCAATATGGAGTCAACATACAGGGCTCGATCTCAGGGCCTGGGAACTGCCTGGCAGCTGAATTGGCTAGAGGCTGCTGTGCTGGCAGTCACCCATTCATGAACTGAGCCTTCTAGGCCCTGAGTTTAGATACCAGCACTGCCAAAAATGTAATCATGGAGTGAGAAGCTGAGTGTGACACATTTTCCTCTTCTTTGAAAGTGCTCGGTGACAGGTAGGATGTATAAATTGTATGCAAATCTATATGCTATGCAATAGGATGTCATAAAGGTAAGAAATGACATAGGTGGAAGAAAAACAGATTGAATTAGTAGTGAATCATTCTGGGATAAAATTCAACGCAATTATTATAGGACTTGAATTAAGTTTAATTAATATTTTATTGAGCATTAAGAGAATAAAAATTACATGGAGACATAATTAAATACCTAATAATGGGTAGTAACACACGATGCATAATTTAATTTGTCTCATTTATAAAATATATGATTATATGTATGGATGTGTGTACATTTATGATAAATAATAACAGGATATTGAGTAATTATTAATGCTTTATTAATTGTTCAACTGGGACACATCATTAAATGGAGACATAATTTAAAACCTAATAATTGGTAGTAATATTATCTATAATTCAATAATATACAGACATCTATCTTTTTGTGTATATAATACTTATATACAGGAAGCTCTACCTATTTATACCTCGTTCACTCCTGGGGCTCGGTGGTTGAGTGCTCGCCTAGTAAGCAAGAAGCCCTGGGTTGGATTTCTCAGTGCCACATAAACAGAAAATCCAGAAGTTCTGCTGTTTTTCAATCAATTGAATGCTAGCCTGGAGCACCAACACTTAGGGACATTTTCTAAGCCCTTACTCAAGACCCAGGACTGCCGCCAAAAAAAGGTAGAATGTTCTACCTGCAATGATATAAGGACAGGACTTCAAATACATCAGCACAGAGCAAGCTAGGAGTCTGGTGCTGACAGCTGCCACCTAACCTGACTTAGCTATATGTAAACCGCTGCAACCCAGCTGCATGGAACCAGACACTGATGGCTGGCTTAACCCCATCATCCTAACTGTTTGGGAGCTTTAAAACCCAGCCCTGGTAGGAAGTCTGTTAGACTCTAAAATGTGGCTCCTAGTGGCAGAGCTCTAGCCCTGAGCAAATGTTATTAGAACAGTATCCACATGCTTTGAGTTCAAGCCCCATGGTTAACCCCCCACAAAAAAACACCCCTCTAAACCATTAGATGTGATCTTGTGTGGTTTGTGAAATGTTCCTCAAAGAGGGGTAATACTGATGAAACCACCCTAATTCTAATGACAATTTGTGGAATAGAGCTATGTGCTGAGCCCTTCATAGGGTGCTCTGTGCTGAGTCTTGCACAGGGTGCTATGTGCTGAGTCCTTTACAGGTTGCAGTGTGCTGAGTCCTGCATTGGGTGCTGTGTGTTGAGTCATGCAAAGATTGTCACGTGCTGTGTCCTTCATAGGGCACATTCATTCATCTGGTACTTGTAAGATCTCCACAACTGAGATGATTTTGCAGACAAAAAATGTGATATATATATATATATATATATATATATATATATATATATATATATATATATATATCACATTCTATGCCTCCATAAGAAAAAATGACATTGCCACATTTGTTAGGAAATGGAAAGACTTGGAAAAAATTATATTAAGTGAAGTAAGACAGGCCCAAAGAAACATAGGTCCCATGGTTTTCCTTATTTGCAATAACTAGTATATGCCTGAGACAAGCAGAAAATGTCAGATATGTTGCTCTTAGGCGAAATGAACCACACCATAAGGATTCAAATGTTTTTTCTTTCATGTGGTTGTTTCTAACATATTAATAAGATGATTTATTTGTTGCTTTGTAGGTCTCTCCCCCACAGTATAACCCCTGTTTTCACTGTATTTGATGTTGGTATAATTAATGGAGGGGAAGGGAAAAATCAAATTGTTTAAATAGGGATACAGGTGGACCCATTGCCACAATGAGATGTACAATTCATTATGTCTAAAAACGAACTTTACAACTTGGGGGGTGGGGAGTGAGGGGGAAGGGATAGGAAGGGGAAACAAAGGAGGAGGCAACAATGCTTACTAAAAATTGTGTTCAATACTTTGCCAATGTAATTGTGACCCCTCTGTACAGTATTTTCACAATAAAGAAAAACAGGAGTTTGATTAAAAAAAGAATATTGTGGCTCAGATGTGTCCCCATGGCATGGACAAAATTATGTATAACTGAAGGCTAGTGAGTTGTCTCATGCAGACAATTGTTTTGTTCTATTTTTACTCAGTCATGTACATTGAACTTGGGGCCTAGGCACTGACCCTTACCTCTGGGCTCAGGATAGCCCTCCACCACGTGGAGCCAAGGAACCCCTTGCAGCAGAGTGCCACTGCCTAGGGGTCTATAGCTGAGGTCTGTCATCCTGCCATCTCAGGAAGCTGAGATCTGAGGATCTGGGTTCCAAACTATCTCAGACACAAAAGGTCCCAGGAGACTATTATCTCCATTGACCACTAAGAAACCTGAAGTGAAGTTTGGTGTTTGTGGCTCATGCCTGTCATCCTAGCTACTTAGGCAGATGAGATCTGAGGATCATGGTTCAAAGCTAGGCTGGGCAGGAAAGTCCTTGAGACACTTAACTCCAACGAACCACAAGGAAACCTGAAGTGGTGCTGTGGCTCAAGTGGTAGAGCACAAGACTTGAGCTGAAGAGCTCAGGGACAGCACCCAGGTCCAGACTTTAACTGCTACAACAGACAACAACAACAACAAGAAAAACACAGAAACAAACTAACCAACCTGAAGCAGAGGGCTGGGAACGGGCCTTAGGGGTAGAGTGCTTTGCATATATGAAACCCTGGGCATGATTTCTCAGGACCACATCACTAGAAAAAAGCCTGAAGTGTCTCTGTGGCTCAAGTGGGAGAGAGATATCCTTGTACAAGAGAAACTAGGTACACTGCTTAGGTCCTAAGTTCAATCTCCAGGACTGGTGTATGCACGAATGCACATGGACACACACATACACACACACACACACACACACACACACACACACACACACACACAGACCAGAAGTGAAGCTGTGACACCAAATGGTAGAGCACTGGGCTTCTGCACTGAGCTCATGTTCAGCACTCAGTCCCTGTGTTCAACCCCAAAACCTAGCCACCCAGTGCCCAACTAGGAGAGGTCAAATATTTCAAAACCTGATGAGTTTCACCAGCCCTAGATGACAAGAAGCGTTGTGATATCCGACATGTGCTTGATTTCCCAAGGTTCCAGAAACTTAGGAGAGGCATCATAGGCCCATCATTGCCTGCAATTAAACATTTCAATAGGTTCAGTGCCCTAGTTGTCCACCAGAAGGACTCCTGAATTATATTGAACAATGTATCTGAACACCGGAATTTAGTCTCACAAAGGCAAGATAAGTGCAGGAAACTTGGCCTGCCAAGGGTGGTGGCATAAATGAAGGCTGCCTGTCAAAACAGAGCACGGGTGAGCGAGATAGCTTGTGGTACAAAGAGGCCTTTTTTTCCTGACTTTCAGAGCCTACCCACACTCATCCTCACTAATTGGCCCAGATGGAGTTGTTTGTTACACAGCTGTACAGGAGTGAGGCTTTTTGTCTGCCTGTCCAGACAATGAGAAACTTCTTCCAACAGGCCTGGGATGCAGAGAAACCCTCAGGCTACACTGGGAACAGTGAGGGGAGCCCTGG